>NC_056665.1:8288777-8451277 GCF_018350195.1 Panthera tigris | reverse complement strand
AACTTCTAGAAGGACATACAGCTTTAACTCCTGAGACTGAAAACATAATGAAAAACAAAAAAGCAACACAAAAATGTCCAGCGTATTACAAACTTCCATGACCATCTTCACTGCATATTTGATATGCCAATTTTGTGTATTTTATTTAAAAAATGGCCTTCAACCATTAGTTAATATTTTTTTAATATGTACTTTTTTCTTTTCCTTTCTTCTATTTTATTTCCAACAGCAGACCACTAAAATTCTCTGAACCCTATGTTTTTGGAAAAGTGTCACAAAAACATTCAACACATATTCAATTTATTATGAAGTGTCCTGAAGTATCAGGACTTGGTGATCTAGAAATGGGCCCCATTGGTTATGATAAGTGAAAAGTATCTCTCTTTTACTCACTCTGGTTGGGTTTCATCATGTTGGTCTCTTGGCCTCATTTTTCTGGGGTAGAAAACTGGCTCTAATTGTTGGCCTTGAAAGTGCACAACAGAATCATCCCCAACCATGGAGATCTTTCTCTATGATATGTAGGCCTGGCCTTGCCAGAATTCTCTCCCACTGAATGTCCCAGCAGGTAAGGACTTCTTGGTCATGTCTGATCCCCTTTTTTAGGCCTTTGCTGTCCCCCTCCCCAAATTCTAGGAATATCCATAAATAAAAAGGAATTCCCCCCCCCCTTTCAAAAATTAACCATGGTAAGGCTTAGGCAGATTTTACTGAAATGAACTCCCTATGGCACTGACCATTTTTATTCATTACCATATCTTTAAGAGTTAACAGGCTCCTGCAGAGAGTAGATGTTTAATCAGTATTTTGGAATAAGTAATGAGAGGATGCATTAATACATTTTCCTGATTATTGAAAATTTTAAAAAATGGACCTACTTTGCTTTGTGCAGTCCATCAATTTAATGGCATTTTCTGTGTTGACACGGAGACATCACCAGGCAAAGTAGCTGCTCCCGGAGTCCGAATTTTCTTTCCCATCTCACTTGCATTGATTGAGACCCCAACAAATGTTTGGAAAAACAGGTTTTTTCCTTAGAGTGGCTTCTTTGTTTCAGATATTCTTAGTTATTAATGCTTTTCTTGGTAAAATAATAATAATAATTATTATTATTTTAAAGTATAAATTATTTTAAAGTATAAATAAAAACCAGACTCTGTATGGAATAAACATTTCTAGCTGCACTGATTTTCTTTCTCCCTTTGAAAAATCAAGCTCTTTCTTGACTTTTACTTTCACCTCTGTATGTTCCTCTGTTTCGAATATTTCCCTACTTTTTCTTTTTTGCTTGTTTGTTTATTTGCTTTTTCATGATTGGCTTCTTTTGCTTATGCAGCTCTCCACTTCATTGTAATCTTCTCTGAGAAAGTTACTACCTGACCAGGGTAGCTCTCCATGGCATATCCTTACTTCCTAACTCCATCTTTTTTATAGAAATCATCCACAATAATTTTCTCTCTTGTTTACTAGTAAGTCCCCAGTGCCTAGCACCATGCCTCACACAGAGGAGAAATTCAGTAATTATTCGTCGGCTCAACTAACAAATGGATGAATTGGAGCCCATGGGTGGCTCATTTGGTTAAGCATCTGACTTTGGCTCAGGTCATGATCTCCTGGTTCTTGGTTTTGAGCCCTGCGTTGGGCTCTGTGCTGATAGCTCAGAGCCTGGAGCCTGGAGCCTGCTTCAGATTCTGTCTCATTCTCTCTCTGCTCCTCCCCTGCTCGTGCTCGCTCTCTCTCTCTCTCTCTCTCTCTTTCAAAAAATAAATAATAAACATTAAAAAAACCCAAACGGACAAATTCAAGAAATATATCAGGTGACCTGAAATATCTCTTCCTACTTTTAGATTTCTTGAAAACCATGATACACTAGATACTATTAACTTGTCTACTTCAAAGAGGGCAGTGGGGGCAGTGTCCAGACTTCATATTTCATTGGCTTTGTGTGAAAAGCCCAAAGGTAGTGGTCTGTGATCACGGAGAGGAGCTTGCTTACTTATAGGCTGAGAGCTTGAGGAGGTACATGGATTGCTGCCCATTTTGCCAGATGTGAGAAAAGTGATTGGTGAAAAATTGCCTTCATTCAGAGGGCTGCACTGATCAGCAAGATTTACTGACTGCCGTTAGGAGTCTGAAGTGGAAATTCCTGCAAACAATAACAGATTGATAATGAAATATTGATCGGGGATGCACATTGCGGGGCAATTCTGTCCATTTCCTCATGGAATGGGGAGCATCCTCAGGCAGTGAGGAGGGTCACTGGCATCGTAGCCCCAAGCCTTTCCCTCCTCCGAGGTTGATAGTGATGCTTATTCAGAGCCATCTGGAACACACGCTTATTTCTAATTTTCTCTGCGCCCTTAGGATCTCTGTTTCTTCTCCTTGTTCTCTGATCCTGTCTCCTTAAATATGGCTTTGAAAATTAGGTAGTGTGACTTGGGAAAGGCTTGCACAAAGCAAACTCTGAAATTAATCAATCAGCCTGGCTCAGTGTCAGCGGCTATAGTTCAGGAATGACACGGCCAGCCTGCTCAGCCATTACTTACATCAGAGATCACTTCCTCTGTTTTCCCTCCCACTCATGCCCACCTGAATCCTGGACAGATGGAACAGTTTTGCAGACAGCAATGCCTTTTGGCTGGAGTGCGAATCAGAGAGTCCTGTTGTTACAAATCCTTTTGCTTTGCCACAGAACAGATAATTTGCAGGTGTCACAAGTAGGGGCTATCACCAACCATCTCCTCCGCTTCTTCATGCTCCTGTAGCTGTGGACACCGGGAAATTTGTTGTCTGAGGATAGAGAAAGATGCACCGCTTCTCAGAAGCCAGTGGGATAAGGAATGAAGTGCACTGGCGGTAAGAGCCATGAGATGTGTCATTGGGACCTGGCGCTGCCTCTTCTTAACTTCGAAACGTCACATGGTATAATAGAAAAAGCAAGGATTGCATGGTCCTGGTTTAATTTTCAGTTCCATCACTTCCCAGCAGAAACAAGTTTCTTAGCTCTAAGACATAATTTCCTTGGCTCAGAAATAAAATTATAATCTCTACATTGCAAGGTTTCTTTAAAAAAAAAAATGAGATGACCCATGGCCTATTATTTGGGGCCCTTCATTGGGTATCAATTTCCTAATCTGTAAAAGAGGGAGAGTTGGCCTACTAGTACCTTCTATATCCTACCTGAATGTAGAAGGCACTTCCTCATCTCACAGAATCAGTGAGAGGATTATGTCAGAATATAAACATGTGTGCTAGCCCTAAGAAGTTGTGCCTGCACAAAAGGTAGTGACTGTTTCCCCAGGTGGCTTCTAAAGATGAGAAACTGGCTATGATACCGGTGACCTAGACAAAGAGTATCACATTGGCGAAGTGGATCAACCATGGGAAACCAAGCTGAACACCAGCTATAAATTAAACTAGAATCCCTTCTGAGTTGAGAAAATCTGGGTACATGACTCATAGGGCTACATCTCCACAAAGCTCAAAAATGAATGGGCTTGGAGGCATGGTGGGTAGTATAAAAGGCAGGGCTGAAAAGGAGATAGATTCTAAAAAGTTTCATGGGGATGAGGCTAGTTCAATAGAAAGGTTTAGCAGTACCCATCATTAAGTAAAATTAGTTCCAGTCTGAGTTAAGCAATCCAAGGGTCCCATATGTCCTCTGTTGGAAGCATATGTTCTCCTAATTCCCTGAAGTCCATGGGGCTATATTACAGACATGCTCTGTTATAAAGGCTGTTTATGCACTTCCTAAGATCCTCCCCAAACCTTTGACATTTCCACCTAACTTGACAATTTTAACTTTTTTTTTTTATTTTTTTTTATTTTTGGTAGGATGTAATAGATCACAACAGACAAATATCCCTACTACAATGAATAGAAGGGTCATTCCAAAAAAAAGTGTGTCTATTTTGCAATAGATATATTGTAAAAATATTTTAAATAGAGAACTAAGGAAGCAACACAGGCCAGATAAATTAAAATTCAAGAGAGGGAAGAGCTCTACCTAGCTAACATGAAGACCACCAGCTATATACTTCCCCTGGGTCATTTTCTGATTTCAAGTGTGGGCCAGATTGGGATAAAAAGACAGTATTAGCAGAAAAGAAATCAGTTGGGAGTCTTGGTGCCTACACAGGGCTAGATTAATGGATTGAAAGCTAGATGAGTCTTAAAGCATGATTAGTTTTCTTCAGGGATAAGTCATTGAATTATATATATATATTATATATATATTATATATATAATTTGTATAATTTATTTTATAATTTATATTATATATATATAATTTATATATATAATATATATATATGTATTGAAAAAATGTAAAATATGTATATTTAAGGTCTCGGGGTGGGGGGGAGGAGAAAAAGAACAGAGAATGGATCCAAATAACATTTGAAGAGACAATAACCAAGAATTTTTCAAAATGATCAAAGTTGTCAACACAGACTAAAGAAGATCAACAAACCCAAGCAAGATAAGCAGAAAGAATACCATACTGATAGTATTTTCAATAAATAGTCTGCAACAATTCAATATGCATATGGAAAAAGTAATGAAACTTGACCCTTACATTATGCAATACAGGAATTTTAGAATCAAACTTGTCAAAATAAATTATAAATCCAGATATTGAGGACAACATAGAAGACTCTGTCTGTATGTGTGTCTGAGTAGGGAAAGCCGTCTTAAGCCATAAATAAATAACTGATTGACCTCAATGATATTAAGAACTTCTACCAAAAGACACCATTGAGAGAGTGAAAAAGAGAGCTATAAACCTGGAGAAAATATTTGCACTGCATATATTTCACCAAAGAATAAAAAAAATATTCAGAGTGATACCAGAAAAACAGCCAAATAAGAAATCTCTCACATGTGTCTCCCTCAACAATAACAATTGCATCCATCCATGGACAAAATTCTTTCATGGGAGCCCTGGGATCCAGGTAAGAGATTGTAAAACCTCGGTGCAGTGCAGAACTCAGGAGAGTCATTTTGAGAAAACATGCTCACAGCCAGGTGGCTGACTTACCAACCATGGTCCAGATGACAGAAAGCTAAATAGCTTTGTACCCCTAAGAATTTAACTATGGTCACCATTTGGTTTTGAGTACAGACCAGCACCATATGCCAAGGGACCTGGGGTGAGTCATAGCCACCCATGCATTGGGTAGTAAACATAGACTTTCAGTCAAAACTCATCCCAAGAGATAAAGAAGGTCACTAGATAGTGATGAAGAGGTCAATAAATCAAGAGCATATAACAGTGTAATTATATATACACCCAACATTATAACACACAGATATTTAAGACAATTTCTTTTCAAGTTTATTTATTTTGAGAGAGAGAGAGAGAGAGAGAGAGAGAGAGAGAGCAAGGAGAGGGACAGAGAGAGGAGAGAGAGAATACCAAGCAGTCTCCACGCTGTCAGCACAGAGCCCACCACAGGGCTCAATCTCCTGAACCATGTGATCATGACCTGAGCTGAAATCAAGAGTCAGACGCTTACTGACTGAGCCACCCAGGTGCCCCTAAAGTAGATAACAACAGAACTGAAGGGAGAGATAGAAAGCCATGTAACAGTAGTAAAGGACTTCAATATTCCACTTTCAATGTTGGATAGATCACTGATACAGAAAATTCATAAGGATACAGCATGCCTGAATAACAATGCAGAGCAAATGGTCTTAATAGACATATATACTACAGCCAACAGCATTAAAATACACATTTTTCTCAAGTACACATGGAGCATTCTCTAGGATAGACCATATGCTGGGCCACAAAGCAAACTTTAACACATTTAAGAAGATTAAAATCATATCTAGTATCTTTTCTAAACATAATGGTAAAAACCTAGAAATCAATAACAGGAGGAGAACTGAACAATTCACAAACGTGGATATCAAACAACACACTCCTCAACAACCGGTGGGTCAAAGAAGCAATCAAAAGGGAAGTCAGAAAATATCTTGAGACAAAATGAAAATAAAAACCCAACATAACAAATCTTATGGGATGTAGAAAAGCAGTGCTAAGAGGGACTTTTATAGCTAAATGCTTACATTAAGAAAAAAGAAAGATTTCACAACAACAACCTAGTCTTACAACTGAAGGAATTAGAAAAAGAAAAACTAAGTCCAAAGTTAGCAGAAGGAAGGAGATAACAAAGACCAGGGCAGAAATAAAAGAGAGACTACAAAGACATTTTTAAAAATCAACAAATATTGGAGCTCCTGGGTGCCTAAATTGATTGAGCCTCCAACTTTTGATATCAGCTCAGGTCATGATCCCAGGGTCACGGGATCAAGCCCTGTGTCCAGCTCTGCACTGTGTGTGGAGCCTGCCGAAGATTCTCTCTCCCTCTCCCTTTGCCCGCCCCCCGCCCATGCTCGCTCTCAAATAAATAAATAAATAAATAAATGAATAAATGAAAATAATGGTTGTTTTAAGGTAAGCAAAACTAACAAAGATGTAGCTAGAGTAACCAAGATAAAAAGGGAAGACTCAAACAAAATTATAAATAAAAGAAGAAACATTATAGGAGACACCACAAAAGTACAAAGGATCACAAGAGACTAAATTATATACAGGTGATTAGGATGACCTAGAAGAAATTGATAAATTCTTAGAAACATACAACTTACCAAGACTGAATCATGAAGAAAAAGAAAATCTGAACTGACCAATAAATACACAGAAATTTAAGCAGTAGTTAAAAAAATATCTCCCAACAATGAAAATCCTGGACCACGTCATTTCACTGATAATTCTGCCAAATATTTAAAGAAGAGATCATGCCAATCCTTCTGAAATTTTTCCACAAAATCAAAGAAGATAGAGTACCTCCAAACTAATTTTATGAGTCCAGAGTTGCCCTTATACCAAATCCAGAAGAGAAAACTACGGGCCAATATCCCTGATGAATACACATGCAACCATTCTCAGCAAAATTCTAGCAATCCGAATTCAACTGCACATGAAAATGATCATACACCACGATCAACTGGGACTTATCCCTAAGACGGTAGAAGGGGTGCACAAATCAATAAACATGATACACCACATTGAGAGAACAAAGGAAAAAGTCATATTATCCTCTCAATAAATGTAGAAAAAGCACTTGACAAAATTTAACACCATTTTATGATAAAAGCTCTCAACAGATAGAAGGAATATACCTCAATTTAATAAAGGCTATGTCTGACATACCCACTACTAACATCATACTCAGTGGCAAAAAGCTGAAAACTTCCCCTCTAAAATCAGGAACAAGACAAGGGTGCCTACTCTCACCACTCTCATTTCATGTAAAACTAGAAGTCGTAGCTAAGCAACTGGACAAGAAAGAAAATTTAAAGGCATTCCAATCAAAAAAGAGAAAGCAATACTGTCTCTGTTTTCAGATAACAAAACATCATATATAAAACTCTAAAGACTCCCCCTAAAAATGTTAAAGCTCACGAATGAATTCAGTCAAGTTGCAGGATGCAAAATCAACATACAGAAATCAATAGTATTTCTATACACTAACAACAAAATATCTGATATAGAAATAAAAAAAACACAATTCCATTTACAATAGCATCAAAATAATAAAATCATTAGGAATACATTTGACCAAGGGGTGAAAGATGTTTACATTAAAACAATAAAATACTGATGAAAGAACCTGAGGAAGACACAAGTAAATGGAAACGTACCCCATGTGCATGGAATGGAAGAATTAATATTGTTGAAATGTCCATGCTATCTAAAACCATCTACAGATTCAGTGCAATCCATAACAAAAACCAGTGGCATTTTTTACAGAAATGGAAAAAGCAATCCTAAAATTCGTATGGATTGACAACAAACCCTGAAGAGCTAAAGCAAATGTGAGAAATAAGAATAAAACTGTAGGTGTCATACTTCCTGAGTTCAAACTATACTACAAAGTTATAGTAATTAAAACAATATGGTCCTGGCATAAAAACAGGCACAGAGATGAATGGAATAGAATTGAGATCCTAGAAATTAACCCACACATATACAGGCAATGAATATTTGACAAGAAAACCAACAATACTCGGGGGAAAGAAGAGTTTTTTCAATAAATGGTGTTGGGAAAACTGGAGATTCATATGCAAAAGAATCAAATTGCAACCTTATCTGACACCACTCACAGAAGTTAACTTGAAATGAATTAAGACTTAAATGTAAGGCCTGATTACAGTAAAATCGTAGAAGAAGACACAGGGGAAAATCTTCTTGACATTGGTCTTGGCAATGATTTGTTGAATATGACAGCGAAACCACAAGCCACAAAAGAAAAAATTAGACAAGAGTGACTTTGTCAAATTAAAAAAAGTTCTGCACAGCTGAAGAACAAATGAACAGAATGAAAAGGCAACCTTGAAATGGGAGAAAATATTTGCAAACCATACACTATCTGATAAGGGGTTGATATGAAAACTATATGTAAGGAACTCATACAATTCAGTAGCAAAACCGCAAACAACCCAATTTAGAAACGGGAAGGGGATCTGAACAGACCTTTTAGCAGAGAAGGGCATACAAATCACCACCAGGTACATGAAAAGATGCTCAGCAATACTAAGCATCAGGGGGGTGCAAATGAAAACCACAATGAGAAATTACTTCACACCTGTTAGAACGGCTATGATCAAAAAGATAAGAGATAAGTGTTGGTGAGAGTGTTCCAAAGCAACCAATTAGAAGGACCTAGATAGAAGTGTCAGTCGACCTTCTGCTTGGGTCAGTATAAATCAAATAAGTATATGTCATGCTAAAAACAATGATTCGAGTCTTTCTCGGGAAGTTGACCTCTGGTCAAAGGCGGTCTCTGTAGACTTGCAGCGTGACATGAAATGCTACTGCTTGGGGATGCTATACAAAGGCAACTTTAATATTTCATGCAAGATTTAAATACCAAAAAAATAAACGTTTGTGATATTGGAAATTCGCACTGGTTTGGGTGTCAGGACACTTGTGGTCTAAATTTCACTTTGATATAAAAACCAACTAAACAATCTTCAATGATTTCTACTTTCTTTGAGTCTAAGATCGCTTTCTTATAAAATGCAGAAGTCCATTTTTTTCACTTTTCTAAACAGCAGAATTGTTTTTCCAAATGATTTTTTTCATATAAAAATACAGATCTCAGATCTGTTCTGGTTGATGGTTAGGTGGTGTTATGGCCTAAACACTGTCCTCCAGTCTCCCATTTTGTCCTTCCAACTATGCAAAGAAGACGGCTGAAAACCCACGGGAAATGGATAACACTCAGCTCTGGGGTTCGAGGATGAAAGAGAAATCTCAAAGGCATCGCCAAGATAGGCTCGCTTATCACTTTGAATTTTAGTCAGATTTCGTTTTAGCTGGTGTGCTCAGAAGAGGCAATATTATTCCTTTTCATGTTCATAGAGATCCCTGGCTGCAGTGTACCTGCTACCCTATGCTTCACAAGACACAGTGCACAGAAAAAGGATGCCTATAATGGAAGGCAAAATTGGCCTTAGAAGTCCATTTTCCTACCATCTCTCTTCCTTCCACTTTCTCTTCTTAAACTTTATGCATCACCCCTTCACCATGCCCTTGGCCCCTCAATCAGAGCCTTTGGATCAGTGTGTCCTCCCTCTCAAGAATCTAATTATTGTTGGGATATAAAGACCTTGTTAACAATGTTAACTCTGACATCAGGAATAATAATAAGAAAAAACATATATAGAATGGCGTAATGGAAGGGACATCGAAGGCAATCATCTTGGAACTTGGCTTTGCTGTGTGGTCTTGACAATGACAATATAATTCTCCGAGCGATTTTCATCATTTGCAAAATGGGAATAATAAACTTGTAGAATGCTACATGGAGTAAAGTTAGCATATAGGGAGTCCTTATTGTCATATTTGGCACATAGCCTGCATTACAAAAATGATAATAGATTGAACAAACTTGTACTAATTTGTGCTTTTAGACCATCTTAAACTTTCCATGGTACCTTTATGTTAGAAAGAACATTGGACTATCTGAGTCATGGCTTTCTGACAGAAGGTAAAATAGCTTTATGGGAACTGGGAGTTTGCCAGTAGACCCCTTAAATCTTAAGAACACCTCAGTTTTGGGGATTGCCAGAGAAGAACAACTTATAAATGCCAGCGTGTCATCTGGCAGCTTTGCCAAAAGCTCCAATGAAAGACATGACTCAGGAAGTAAACTTCAAGGGCAATGCCAACTTCTGTGATTCCTGTCATTCTTTTAAATTTGCCCCAATTACATTATTAAAGGCACGTGGTGGCATAGATTACTCTCACCTGCAGAATTATTCTTCAGGGATTCTTAGAAACCATGACTAATTCCTGCTCCTTAGGATCTGGCAAGAGTGAAGTCATTCAATACAGATTATATTTCCTCGACCTCATCCTTCCTTTGCCCCTGAGGTGAACCAAAGGAAGCAGCACAAGTTCATGGTTGCCCCTGCCAGGTAACTAGAGTCAGACAGTTGCAGACTAAAGGCTCTGCAATGAGAATGTGAACAAAATGTGAGCAACTGTTATTAGCCTCAGTTTCCATATAAGTAAAATGGGGATAATAATGTTGTTTTCTGCCTAAAGTTAACTCTAAAGATTAAACAAATCATTTCATTGGCACATGGAAATGGCTCACCAAATATCAGTAGTTAATTTTCAAAGAGAGATTAGTGGCCTAAAATCTGGATACATGGGATATACTCTTGATTTTTCATACAGCAGGTAAGGTTACTCTTTTTCATTTTGATATTTTTGCCTTTCAAACAAAAAAAGAGGGAAGTTTGGATTACATGATCTCAGACATAATTTTCTAATTTTAAGATTTTGAATTCATCATAACCGAAGATGCCTCCATGTTATAGGAAAAAAAAAGTTGTTCAAGATCTCTGCTCTACTCTCAATCTTGTCTTTTCAGATAGGCATAGGATAGGACCTTAGGGAATGGAAGATATATATGCTAAATATAATGCCTTGATAAATCAATTTGCTAGTCAAGAAACACATCTGTATCATTCAATACACAAATATGACCCGGGGAGGTAAACCACTTACTTAACCAGTCATAATGTTTGATAAAGAAGGGGATGTAAAGATTATTTCTTGAGAAAGAATGGGTCTCCAACTAGAAAACTGGAAGCAATCATCTTGAAAGATGAGACAGTGAATGAGTCATATGGACAAGTCAAAGGCTTAAGGAAAAAAAAAAAGAATTGCATCAGTGCTACTGATAGAAACCTACAGATGTGTCAGGGAAAATATAGGTAATCTTTGAGAAGTCAGGGAGAATGGAGATTATGTCAAAAGACTAAAGAAATGGATGGCAGAGAAGAAAACTAGTAGGCAGTAAGGACCTAGTGTGTAGCAGGTATTTTCATGGGCTTGATTTCAGAACAATCCATTTTTAGTAGGAGGAATCTAAAGATCAATGAGATTATGTGACTTGCCTAAAGGAATACAGCTAGTAAGTGGCTGAACTAGAATTTTAACTCAGGCCTGTCTACCGATACAACCCATGAACTTTCATTAATATCTTATTCATACATACATACATTCATACATCCTTCCTCCAATCATTCAAAAGCAGCAGGCAATGAGATTAAGGGGGTGACCCAGACAGGCACTATCCCAGCATGCCTGGAGGTTGGTGTCTGGTAGAAACGAGGGCCAAAATCAAATAAATAAATGTGAATAAGGATGGCAAATTCTACTTTAATAAATTTAGCTTATAATTATAAACTTATAAATGTAATTTATAATTTAATAAATTTATTTATAAATATTTATGGTAAATTCTACAAAGCAAACAAGCAGGATGTTGAGATGAGGCATAAAGGGGGTTGTGAGTGGGATTTGCTTTAGAAGGGGGATCACAGGTGACCTCTTGAAGGAGGAAAGATCAACGCTGAAAGCTGAATCCTGACAATGAACCAGCCATGTAAAGGGCAGGGAGAAGAACAGGAGTCCCATGCCTTCTCACTACAAAGCAAGGAGCAAGGAAGTCAAGGTCAACTGCATTAAAATTCTACATTGTGTTATGATGCAGGTAGCTTGAGGGCATTTTTACAAAAGATTCCATAAAACTATATAGGTGTCCAGATAGGGAATTGTGCCAAATTCAGTTCCTGTTTTCTTTCTGTTGTTTGTATGTTTGTTCACTCCATCTTATTTTAATTCATTCTCTTTTTTCCTTCCAGTTTAGTTATGTTATTGAAAAATAAAAAGAATGCTAAATCTATTGTAGCTTCATGAATACACTGGACATAATCTCTCATGACATACTTGCAAAAAAAGCCATGATTTAATTGAGACGAAGATGTGGTAATACTTCTGTGACAATTGAACTGGTTAAGCATCCATGGTGAAATGTACTGATGGCTCTGGAGGTGGAGGAAAGGTTCTCTGGAGCAGAGCTGTGGGATTCGACCTGTTTCGTTGAACACTGGCATCCAAGAGTTGCATACAGTCACATAAAGTATGTGTCATGAATTACTATTAGATGACTGGATGACAGTGGTGGCCGAAATAAAATGCAAAATGTCTTGGAGCTGTTACACTCTATGTAAACAAACATAATAAAACTTAAACAGAAAATGAGACGATTCTTATATTCGCATTAAACATGATTGATTTGGGGCACCTGGGTGGCTCAGTCAGGTAAGTGCCTGACTTCAGCTCAGGTCATGATCTCACAGTTTGAGTTCGAGCTGCATGTTGGTCTCTGCACTGACATCTCAGAGCCTGCAGCCTGCCTCCGATTCTGTGTCTCCCTCTCTGTCTCTGCCCTTCCCACACTTGTGCTCTGTTTCTCTATCAAAAGTAAATAAGTAAAAATTAAAAAAATAAAATAAAATAAAAAATAAACCTGATTGATCTTACAAATGCAGATGTAGGGAGATTGGTTGACGGCAGGTCATGTGAGTTCTACAATCCAAGGTGTCAGAAGCTTAAGCAAGTCAACTGTGCCATAAGACTACAAAGTGACATCTTGACTCATGAGATCCCTGCAGTGGGCACTAGTTGGAGGCATCTACTCCACTGTGTTCAATTCTGAACACCTCCCTTTAAGAGCAATGTGGAAAAAATAGAAATTGTCAGCCATTCAGCTATTCAGTTATATTAATGCCATTTCTGTTTAGGGCCTATATACCACTGTTCTTTTAATTATAATATTCTGCTTTCTTTTTTTTTTTTCATGCTTATTTATTTTTGAGAAAGAGAGAGAGAGACGGAGCACAAGTTGGGGAGAGGCAGAGAGAGAGGGAGACACAGAATCCAAAGAAGACTCCAGGCTCTGAGCTATCAGCACAGAGCCCAACATGGGCTCAAACTCACGAGCCGTGGATTATGACCTGAGCCAAAGTCAGACGCTTAACTGCCTGAGCCACCCAGGAGCCCCTAACATTCTGCTTTCTGAACTTTGTATGGCTGGATCCCTTTTTGGAATTTACACTTAAATGTAAATGAGACTTGCTCAGAGCACTTCTTTAGCTACATTATCAAAAATTAACCACTTAGGGGTGCCCGGGTTGCTCAGTCAGTTAAGCACTCTATTCTTGGTTTTGGCTCAGGTCGTGATCTCAGTATGTGGGTTCAAGCCCTGCCTCTGGCTCTGCACTGACCGTGTGAAGTCTCCTTGGGATTCTCTCTCTCTCTCCTCTCTCTCTCTCTCTCTCTCCCTCTTTCTCTCTCTCTCTCTCTGTCTCATTCTGCCCCTCACCTCCTTGTGCTCTCTCTGTCTCTCAAAATAAATAAATCAACTTGAAAAAAATTAACCATCTAATTCCCCCCACCCCACAAGTCGCCTTCTTTCATTTTATTTTCCTCATTTTCTAATTACTTCTCTGAAATTATCTTCTTTATCTATGTGTTGCAGTGTTTGAAAAGGAAGAATTTCTAATTTCCACTAGAAGTGGAAGGCTACCACAGAGAAGGGCTCAAAGTAAATTTGTTTTGAAAATGAACCATGTAGAGAGCAAGTGAAGAAAAATATATACTTTTTGTTTATACATTTATTTATTTTTTTCAACTTATCTTCAAGTTAGTTAACATACAGTGTAGTCTTGGCTTCAGGACTAGAACCCAGTGACTCATCTCTTACACATGACACCCAGTGCTCATCACAACAAGTGCCCTCCTTAACTTTCCATTGGACTAAAAGGCTGTAGCAGAGTTGGCTGCAAATATATGAAGAACCATCATGAGAAATAAAAGGAACTGGGGGCATAGGAGTTACACCAGAGAACACGTAAGATCATTAAGTAAAAAACTTATATTTTTTAATTCAAGTATAATTAACATTCAGTGTCATATTAGTTTCAGGTATCCAGTATAGAGATTCAACAATTCCATACATTTCTCAGTGCTCCTCAAGGTACGTGTTCTCTTAATCCCTTTTATCTGCCCTCCCCCACCTCTCCTCTGGCAACCACCAGTTTGTTCTCTGTATTTAAGAACTTGTTTTTTCGTTTATCTCTTTTTACTCTGTTGGTTTGTTTTGTGTCTTAAATTCTACATATAAGTGAAACACACACACACAAATGCACACACAGAAATAAAAAATTAAAACATGGGCAGAGGCCCTGCATAGACCTTTTTCCAAAGAAGACATACTGATGGCCCAAAGACATATGAAAAGATGCTCAACATCACTAATAATCATGGAATGCAAATTAAAACCATAATGAGGTATCACCTTGCACATGTCAGAATGGCTAAAATCAAAAACACCAGAAATAATGACAAGTTTTGGCGAGGATGTGGTGAAAAAGGAACCCTTGTGCACGATCGGTGGGAATGCAAAGTGTAGCCACTTTAGAATAGGATATGGAGGTTCCTCAAAAAGTTAGAAATAGAATTACCATGTGATCCAGTAATTCCACTACTGGGTATTTACCGAAATGAAATGAAGCCACTAACTCAAAATGATATATGCGTCCTATGCTTATTGAAGCATTATTTACAGTAGCCAAGATATGGAAGCAATCCAAGTGTCCATCAATAGATGAATGGATAAAGAAAAGTGACATGTGTGTGTGTGTGTGTGTGTGTGTGTGTGTGTGTGTGTGTAATATATATATATAATGATAGATTATCACTCAGCTCTAAAAAGAATGAGATCTTACCATTTGCAACAATATAGATGGACCTAAAGGGTATAATGTTAAGTAAAATAAGTCAGTTAGAGAAAGATAAATACCATATGGTCAGTAAGTAGAATTTAAGGAGTCTCATTTTGTCTCAGAATTAAGAGGAGCTTCCTGCTTCATGTTGTCTACAGCAGTATAAGTAGCATAAAGTTGTGAGAGTCACATTCTATTCAAACAAGCAGACAATGTGCAGTTGTGCATTGGAGAAATCTCACAACACAGCCTTGTATAGATGGGAAACTGAACGAAATGATGTCTAAAGTCATCTTTAGTAGGAATCATTTCTACATCTGTAACACCAGTAAATATCCAGAGAAGCTTTTGCTTCATTCTGACATTGAACCAGGGAGGAATTCCAACTGTGGAGAGAAGCTTACAGCAAAGCTTAGACCTGAGAAAAGCTCCATTCACTTATATTTATTATTCTCTTATGTTCCTACTTTCACAAGGATACAGGGTAAATAAAGAGAACCAACCAACCAACCAACCAACCAAACAAACAAACAAACAGAAAACCCAACCCAGAATGGGTGAAGAAGGGAGCCTCATTTATAAAATCAGGATTCCAACATTCTGTTGAGGAAAGGTCCTAATTATTAATTAATAAGACAATTTCCCTAAGACATTATTTACCAGATTGGCTGTGTTAATGAGGATGTTTTGCATCTAATTTAATGCACTGCAATGAGGATTTTCATCACAAAAAGGACAAACCTTCCCTGTATAATCAAAGCCCTTGTTAGCAGCAAACCTCTGTAAATAATTCCTCATTCCTAAATGGAAGCCACATGCAGCACACAATCTCTCCCAGGGGAAGGGGAGACTTTCAAGTGTGCATTTAATGTGAGACACACCCTCAGAAAATGCTCTGAAGATTCTGTATGTCCATCTTCCGGTGATTTCCAAGGTCTGCATAGCAGAGATCACCACTGGGCAGCCACCGACCTGAACTGACCCCAGCAGGCTACTCTTTTGTTGGCATACAAACCTGTATTCCGGTGTTTCCAGATCACTCTCAATTGAATATTTCTCCAAGAAACACTCCACACCACTTCCCCTACTCAGCATTGAAATCCTGTTACAAGCGCCCTTATTCTTACCCAAGTGTTTCCAAACCTCGGGGTCTACCCTGAGGCATCAATTTCCACCCCCATTTATCTCCAATTTGTTGGCAAGTCACTTGCATTTGACATTAATCTCAGTGCAGGAGGCTTCCAGAACTCAACTGCTTTGTTTCTGACCACTATAATCCCATCAGTAAAGACATGCTCAAGAATGTGATTCAAAATCAATAAATTGGAAGACTAATTGGAGTTTCTCTTCTCTCTTCGACTCACCTTCCTTTGGCTCATGCAAGTAATTCTTCACTTAAAATATCCTTTCTAGGGGCACCTGGGTGGCTCAGTCGGTTGAGCGTCCGACTCTGGCTCAGGTCATGATCTCACCGTTCGTGAGTTCCAGCCCCGCGTTGGGCTCTGTGCTGACAGCTCGGAGCCTGGAGCCTGCTTCAGATTCTGTGTCTCCCTCTCTCTGACCCTCCCCCATTCATGCTCTGTCTCTCTTTGTCTCAAAAATAAATAAACGTTAAAAAAAATTTTTAAAATATCCTTTCTTGGGCTCAGCTGGGATGTCTCTTTGGCTCTCTCAATCTTTCACCCCACACTTTAAGATGATACCTTAAAACTTTATTTTAGCAAATGACTTTTTTTTTTCTTTCCCTTGTTCTAAAACAAAGCCTTCTTCTAGAGTCTCCTTTCTACTCCCTCTTATCCAAAGTGAAAACTACCACAACATTACAAGAAATGTACTATTATTTCCCTTGGGCATGGCAAAGGACTGCTTTACACTGTAGACAAGAAGGGCAGTGTATGGTAAAGGGGGTAGACTCTAAAGTCATATGCACCTAGGTTCAAATTCCAGCTCAGCCGCTTACCTGTTGTGAGGACTTGGCCAAGTTACTCCACTTCATAAAGCATCAACACCCTCAACTGCAAAAGTAGGATAGTAATAGGCCTGCCTGGCAGAGTGGTTGAGGACAATCCATGAAATCATGAATGCAAAGCATTGAGTAACACATGCCTGATGCATAATAAGTACTCAGTAATAACTAGCTATTGTTTATTTACCACAAATAATATCATTATAACATTAGCAGTAGAGCAAAGAGGCTGACATCAATTTCTAGTGTTGTATGGTGGGGTTGCTGTAAATCCAGAGATGTTGAGACAGCATCCACATTCTCCTTTTCATTGTAACTCCACCAGCATACCTAATTCATCATGGTCTCACCTGGACCACAGCCTTCTAACATGGGTTCCATTTCAATCTTTTCCAATGTATCATTTAACTCAATTTTTCAACACTGCTACAACTCTCTTCAACACTGCAACAACTATCTTACAAAAGGCATTCTTTGCTTATTTTATTTTTCCATTTGTGATAGTTTCTAAGGTCTTACCAAATATCACTGGATGTTGCTTAGCATAACATTTGGGGTTCTCTATACTCTAGCCCCAAGCGATCGCCTCACACCTTCATTATAAGGCTAGAGAACCAATATAAAGATGCAGCGAGTGTTGGTGGCATAGATAGGAAGTCATGGAGAAAAGCAAGGGTATTCCACTTGGGGCTGGTAGATTTGTTCTGCATGTCTTTCCTCCATTGGATCAGGACAACTACTAATGAGGAAAGGGGCACTTCTATCGACATCACTTTGCTTCACTTTCTACAAGTTAAAAATAACAACTGAAAAGAGATCCCAGCCACCGTTTCCCATTTATATGTCCTAAATATTTCACTTGACAAATGCTACGACATGCAAAAAATAGAATGTACATTAGTAGCATCCTATTGAGAAAGGCTTTGAAATTTGCTATGACAGAGTTTATCTTTTCCCTCAGTGCTGAGTGTCACAGATTTTTTTTTTTCCTATACCTACCTATTATGTCACAAGTCCCCTGCTTTCTTAATGAGCACAGGCAATTCTTGGAAGGGATTTAGGTTGTGCTGACCTGCAATAATAATGTACTAAAGAATTGAGTGACAGTGGTCCTCAGTGTCCAGGGGGACCTGGTGTCAGGCTAGCAAGCATCCCCCTTCTTTCTTCCTGAGATGCTGTTCTAATAAACAACAAAGCCTTGCTCAAGTCTGGAGCCTTAGAAGATGAGGGACTAGAAGGCTAAGTAGGGACAGTATTCTCTCCACTTGACCACCACTTGTATGATGCCTTGTTTTTTATCCAGTGTGTGTCTGTTGAAAACTTCCTGTGTATTCACTACTACACAAGACTGTATTGCACTGGGGGTGCCTGGGTAGTTCAGTCAGTTAAGCATCCAACTTCATCCCAGGTCATGATATCATGATTCATGAGTTAGAGCCCCGTGTTGGGCTCGCTTCTCTCAACACAGAGCCCAGTTCAGACTTCTGTACTCCTCTCTCTCTCTCTCTCTCTCTCTGCCCCCTTCCACTCTCTCGCTCTCTCAAAAATAAATAAACATTAAAAAAAAGACTGTACTGTACTGGATGGGGCGTCAAGATAAGGTGATTTTATTAGGCTAGTTAGAACCTTCAGCACTACCCTAGTTTTTACTGAGAACATGAAACTACCCTCCATCACTAAAATTATCTATATGAGGAACCATGGTCTTTTCCAGAATCAAACAGTGTGTCCTCCACCCCCACGAAATTATTTTAATTATACCCTCAGGGCCCATTCCTTCTCTTCTCCAAATAGACAGTGAAACATTGTAGAAACATTGACAAATATTCTGTAAACTGATCTGGATAAGGCGATTCAGACCTCCACTTGCAGAGACTGATAAATGACAGAGGCTGGAAAAGGAGAAGTGCAGATGCAGAGGAACAGGGGAGACAAAAGTATAAGGATAAGATAAACCTCCATCTCTGAAAAAAAAATTGCAAGGACCAGGAACCTTCACTGCAGATGAGTCTCTCTTATTGCCCTCCAGGGGAGCTCACTGGCCACCAGCATTCAACCCATCACTCACAAAATACCCACTCTGAAATGATGACCATCCATGCCCCTGCAGAGTCTATCCAGCTGCTAACAGCAACTAACTCTTCTTCCAGGCATAAGCAAAAATATGATGGTCTAAACAAATGTGAGTCCCCACCCACCCACACAGAAAAATAAAATGGGTCTTAAATACCTTCTTCCGAGCTGGTAACACCAAAGAAAGCACACAATCTACCTCAAAACCAAGACAGAAGTGATTGAATGAGCCTACATTTTTCTGCTAAACAAGGAGGTTAGAGGAATATACCACCAACTTACATATAAATTAATTCCAGGTCACAGTTAATTATGGTGCTGGTGTAGGTATTCCTCAATGTCATGGGGAAATATTGCTTCAAATGAGTCAATCCACTCAGTATCCAGTGCACAAAGAGCATAGTTGTCCTGTTGAGGAAGGAAGTCTAACTTCCTGTTTGTCTCTCAGCCCCAGGTAACCAAGTCTTCCAGAGGCATAGCATGTGGGTGTTTCTTCCCATCGTCACGGCTACAGAAAACATCCTCCCTGGGACTTATTTGGAATAGGAAAAAATTCAAATTCAGCCTCCTCAACTGAATGGAAACTGATCCATCAGAATCAGATGTACACCTGAACTGAGGGCAAGGTTGTAAATCACCCTGCCTCTTGGCAACAAGGAGCCATCTATGTGAAGATTCATGGGGAAACAAAAGAAGTGATACAACTACTCTGGCCATTCTCTATAGGTTACAAGTCTTTTCATTCTCTTCCATCTAACCTTCACATTAAGCCACATAAAGGAGGAGTTTTCTGCTGTCCATTGGACACATGAAAAAACTGAGGTACCCAAAGAAGAAATTAGTGGTCTGCTTTGACCTGTTTCCTAAAGCAAGTCAGTGACATAGCTTCACTCTGGATCCCTGCCTGGAAATGACTTCACCAAGTTGGTATAAATGGTGGTCTATGGGTCAACTACAAATACATAATGGAAATTAGAATGGGAAAAACCTCGAGGAAGATAACTCTGCCAGCCTCCTGACCCCAAGAAAATGAAGTTTTACTCTACCCATATGAAGTCCAAAAGGGTTAAATGATCACACAGTTATTATGTAGTAGGAAGTAGAATGGGAACACAATTAGTCTTGATCTTCTTCTTCTTCTTAAGCTTTCTTTTGACCATTTCAGACAAAAATGAACAGAAATCACTAATTCTGACATGTGTATATTTTACTGGGCTATGTGAGAGAAGAGGATTGAAGTTTGGCCTGATAATGAAGAAAGTGAGGAGTCAAGAGCGGAAGCAATAAATGGATGCTGAGGTAACAAACTCCTTGCAATAAAAACAGATTAGCGGCAGCCGAGGAGGAATTTGTTAGGGGGAAAAAAACAACAGATAGAATGAGATTAAGTCTGAGAATGTATAAGAAAACAGCACAAAGGCAGACTTTTCAATGAAATTTTATCTTTCACCTTTGTGAGAAGTAGCAAATTCTAGGAGCAACATTACAATGAGAGAGGTGAGTCAGAGAGTTGCTGTTGACTGTCATAGAACGAATGGAATGTTTCCATCATGAAGAGTGGCACGGAATCCACGTTGATTGACCACATTTTCTCTTCTCAGAGTAGCCCAGAGTTGGAGTGCTGGTGTTTTCCACCTGCGTGCCACCTTATCTATATTAAATGCAAGTTCTTGCTAATGGGATAATAATAATTTCTTATATTCATCACGACACTGTAGACTTTCTTAAAAACGTCATTCAAATTATAAAATTGAATGAGGTTGGTGAATATTTCAATTTCATTAGAAAATATTCAATTTATAGAAAAAAAAATAAAAATAAAAATAAATAAACATTAAAAAAAAAAGAAAATATTCAATTTTATTAGAAAAAGTCTGGTCACACAATTAATTAATACGGCAATTACTTTAACAACTTTTATCAAATGTCTACCATGTGTCAGGCACTGTTACAGGTGGTGAGGATATAGCAGTTGAACAATGCCAACCCCATTTCTCCTCTCTCCTTAGGCTCCAGTATAGGAAGCAGACAAGTAACCAATCAGCAACTATTTGTGGTGGATTAGTCTCAACAATGTGGGATTGAAATGTTTCTACAATGAGTGGTAATCTACCTCCCACATGTTCTAATGAACTCAAGGCCTCCATAAACTTAAATCAAATTGTACTCAAAGGCTCAGGATTATTTTTCAGACCTGAGCACCTACCAAGTTTCGCAAAATGGAACCAGGCTACCAGGTGTTTGGAGAGTAACAGTCTGCTTTTTCTTGTCTTTTCTCTTGATTCCTAATTTTTTTTTTTCTTTTTCTTCCTTGCTGTCACCTTCCTCCATGTGCTTCATTGTTGTTATCACAAAGGAGCAGTGTACTCCCTATTCCCCACCTCATTACAATGCCATCCTCCACTCCGCTCCCCCAAATTTACTCTAGCTTTGGCAACTGATTCAAATTGTGTGCACAATTAAGGTAGTTCAATTATGGGTGAGGATTTGGAAGACATTTCTATGAATAGAAAGTATAATTGTGAATATGGACTCTATGACATATATGTTGACAGGTATTTTTAAGTTAGATGTTGACAGTATCTCAAATAAGTGGGAAGTGGGGTTGGGAGAAAAAATATTCCAAAATAACAGGTAAGATAATTTTATTATTATTATTATTATTATTATTATTATTATTATTATTATTTTAGCGACCTCTCAGGTTTATGGATCAGCATTTGAACTTTTAGTTCCAGGCTTGGAGGTATAACACGTAAATTAGGGCAGGTGCTACACAATAATATCCTGGAAAAAACATTAAATTTCAAATCATACAATCCAGTCCTAGTCCTTGCTTTGTTACTAAATACGTGTGTGCTGCTGTGAATGCTACTTAACTTCTCTGTTCCCGGTTAAATCAACAATTAAATGGGTTAGATCAGAACAATCAATCTGCCTAACAAAGTTGCTTGAGAATGAAAGTTGCTTGAGGGAATGAGTGTAGAAAATGCCTCAAAAAATAAAAAGTACTATATGCATGAATGTATGTTTCCTGTTAATTTTTTTTCAGGCTGTGTCCTAATTTCTCCTGAGATAATGACTTCCAGAATATTAAGGAAGAAAACAGCCAAGTCAAAAACAAAAATCCAGAGGAGTCAAATCAAGAAAAAACTAGAATTAATCAGGAAAAAAAACCCCTCACTTCTTGTAAACAAAATGATTATTTGATTGTAAATGAGTAGCATAAAACTTGGCATAATTATGCCACTTTTTTTTTCAGTACAATATTTAGATAATTTCAACTCTGCTTGAAATGCCACTGATCAGCATCCTGGACTGGAAGCTGGGGTACTGGGTCTTTACATGAACTTTAAAATTAAGTGGCTATGCATCATTGGACAGATCACTTCCCTCGTGTAAGTCTGATTTTTCTGGGGAATGAAAGGGCTGCAGTGCTGTCCCTTAAACTCGCCCAGTTTTGCTACTTCCAGGATGTGGAATAAGAGGAGAAGCAAGTCCCTCTTTGTCTGTATGTGGGCCATCTGTTTCAGGCAGACTCTGGAAATTCTGGGCATCAAAGCAGAGCTTGTGTCCCATCTCTTTGCATGTGGAATAAGGCACATCATCCACAGGTCAGGGCCTGTTGGAAGTCAGGCTCAGGGTCCCGTGTTGTTCACAGCGGCAATGCCTTGACATCCCATCAATGTTTATCATTAGCCATTGCAACAAAACTTTGATAGCTTTTTATTCCATGCTATGGGGGCCATTAGTCAGTTAGGAACATAGCAGACAGAGTGAGATCAGTCTAGTTGAGTACACTCTCACATGAGCATTCCAAAATGGCAGGCACTGATGTACCCCAATGTATGAAGGGGTCACTCCTACTGGTATGTTGAATCCTTTGGGGATAATGGTGGTATGCAGAGGAAGCACCCCTAACAGCCTCATGTTAGACCATTTGGGAGCCATGTACTGGGTGCAGCCTCAGCCAGGTCTCTAGCTCCTTTTCTTTCTTTGACTTAGTTCTCTGTCTCTCTTTTAAAATTGTGGATGAGAAAAACACAAACACAAAGTTAATGTGGTTAACTGATTCAATTTGTAAACTAAGAACCACCTAATTTGGGGGCTGGTGCCAAGGGGTTGTCATGGCAATAGATGTTCACTAATTTAAAGGATGATTTGGTCTAGTCTTTTATCACCAAATATAATTTCCAGTTCCAGTGGAGATCTCAGAGGCCCGAGGTTATAGCATGCACAGTCTCCTCTCCCAGGACAAGGGCTTGCTTCAAAGTTTTCTGTAGGCTCAATCTAGAGTAAGAGCATGCACAGAGAGACAGCTATGGCCTCCAATAGGCAAGATAGTAAACTCAGCAGAAGAACCGTAGCCCTCCTAAATCACAGTCTCTTGGGTAACCCCTGGTTAAGTCAGGTTGCTGCAGATACCAGCTATTTCAGTGTTGATTCAGAGATATGGTTGCACACAGCTGAGGAATCCAGAGATCTGTGTTCCAGGGTCATTGAAACATTAATGGATCTTAAGCAGATCATTTCATTTAATCCCACGGGGCCTTAGTGTCCCTATCTGTAGAAGGAGACTATTGTTTCAGAAAAGCAGGATTCAGACCTTTTGCTGCCGCTCTGCACCCTGACAATAGGTCAGATATCACTACTCGATGCCAGTACACTTCACACCTCACACTCCTTCTCAAAACTGTGCTCCAAGAAATCGCTTGCTTAGTCAAACAGAAGAGTCATGTGGGATGCATCATATTTGAGATCTCAGATCTAGAGGAGGAGTAGTCTTCATAGAAACAGGGGTTGCTAGTGCCACTGGCGTGCTAGGAAATGTTAGCAACCAATCTACAGGGAAAAAATGTGAAGGAATGACAACAGGTAGCATTTTTCAATTTTCATGGTATAAATACTCCAACTATAGCCATTTCAGGCTACCAATGCAACAACTGGTTTGCAAAATTCTCATTTGCGAAAAAGCTTCTAAAACTTTTGCAAATGGCTCCTGCAAGCCATCACAAACCAGCTCTAGCACCCTTCTGGCAGTGACTTCCTGGATGAAATGTAATAGAATCTATAAACTCAATGAAATTGTATGCAAAAGTGGGTATAACCATCTAATTCTTTCTGGGTAGCTGGTCTCTAGTTTTCATCAGACATTTGATGAGTTCAGGATCCAAATAAGAATCACCAGCTAGAGGATATCTACAGTAGATATGACAATTAGTGTCTGGCTCAACTGTCTTTCCAAATGTCTGGACAACATTCTTCTGGAGTTAGACCAGGCCATATAAATAGTCCTGGCAGGTGAGACCTGAGCACAAGTGACATATGTCACTTCTAAGGCAAAGCTGTGCATTTGGAATATGTCTATCTGGGTCTGGAGCAGAGGCCCTGTCAGCCCATAAGAGGTATATAGTATAGTAAGAAATAGTTTTATACTATTAAGTCACTGGCCCTGAGGAGTAAAAGTGATGCCACAAAACAAATCTAGACTATTCTGACCAATACAATTAATCAAGTGCTTTTGAGACCTCAAATCATATAAACTTGAATCAAAGATCTAAGGTGACAGTTGGAATCCTAAATGGATTTCTTAATCTATGACTGGTCCTTTCCTGGAACTGTAGTCGGTCCTCGGTTGTCCTCTGAGTCCCATACTCCAATGCTCAATTATTTTTCTTTCCTCTCTGGTCACAACTTTCTTCCAAGGCACTTTCCAAGCAGCTAGACTGCACCTTGGGGCTGCATTTCCCCCATGAAGGGCACAAGTTTTACTTATGGAGGGCTGACATTACATGCCCTATACTCCCCCTCTTTAGGGGGCATTGGCAGTGTGCATTATACCACATGAGTCGCCATCTTGGCTAATATTATGTATAGCATGTCCAAAAGTTGATCAGCTGGGCAGACCTGGTCTCAGATGTAGATGAGAAAGGCAGGTCTTTGTGCTGCAATTTTGAGAGAACTTAAGAATTCTCCCTGGACCCAAATAGCTTTCCAATGAGTTTATAATGCAGCCTGCAGTCCTATCATTAGAATTGTATCGCTTGGGCCAAATAAGCACCACGCTTTCTATAAATTTCCCTGGGAAGGGCATGAATCAATCATCAGTCACTCCCATTATTATCAGAATAGTGATACTTGAGAGAATTCCTCCCTGGAAGCTGGATGAGAGCACTGTAGAGAAGAATTAGAATTTTTGTGAGAGAAGAGAAATGAGGGGAGAAAGAAAAAGTAGTCATTTGGGAGCAAGAACAGTGCCTAAGGAAACCACCTTTAAGTCCTTCGGCAATGCATGAAGTAGTAAAAAAAAAAAAAGATACAGTTGTCACTGACATTTCACATATAAGGAAAAGAATGAAAGTCAGAAACACTGAATGTCTTGTCTTAGGTAACACAACTTGTAAGTGATGGAAGGTTCATTCAAACCTAAGGTGGTGGTGGTGGGGTTTATTCCAAATAGAGGACCTTTTTATTTATTCTATCTCTAAAATATAGAAGGAGACTTCCTTTTCCACAGTTCTTTTCATCTAGAGGTCATAGACCAAAATGTTCCAGAAGGAAACTGAGAAGCAACATGGATTAGAATGACAAAGACCACATTGAGGCCATGAGGAATGGCCTGGGTTGTTCATTCCTACCTGAGGAAACGACGGAGGGCCCAGAAGTGCAGAGAAAAGGAGTTGTGTATTGTATGATGTTTGCTCTGCACCCCTCTACCCATCCCCACTCAGGAATTTACTTTTTTTTCTTTTTTAAAAAACGTTTATTTATTTATTTTTGAGAGAGACAGACAGAGAGAGAGACAGAGACAGAGAGAGAGAGAGGATACAGTGGGGGAGGGGTAGAGAGACAGAGGGAGTCACAGAATTTAAAGCAGACTCCAGACTCTGAGCTGTCAGCACAGATCCCGATGTGGGGCTTGAACTCAGGAACTGTAAGATCATGACCTTAGCCAAAGTCAGACACTTAACTGACTGAGCCACCCAGGCACACTGCATTCACTTTTTTTTCAAGCAACAAATACCTCTGGACTTCCTACTCTGCCAGATACTACCCTGTCTACAGAGGTGGGAAAAACAAGTCTGCTCTCATAAGTTATTTGTGTGGAGGGAATAAAAAATAAATTAATTAATAAACAAATTGCATGTGTGGCAAATGCCATCAAAGTGAAAATAATGTCTTGTGAAATAATTGCAGTCTTGCTCTTCTACAAAATCTTGCAATGCAAGGATGGAGTGAGGGCAGGCATATGATCTCTAAAATGTTTCTGTGGCCAAAGACAATTAAGATGTGGCTGATTTCCTCTCACTGACTCAGCAACAACCCCACTATCACAAACACCATGAAACCCCATTGATGTAAGGATATAACCATGAACATGTCAATATAACTATGAGAAAAAGGGAAAAGCAAACTGGCCGTAGTAATAAATATAGGGGTCCAATAGCGGGAATTGTAAGCCTTGGCCTCTCGGGAGATTACCTTTACATGCATCACCAGAGTACCAGGCAAGGCAAAGCAAAGTGAATGACGACAGCTATCAGCAGTTTGGAGTAACTGGGCACAATGATAGAGTCTGCACTTGTGAACAGCCTAAATAGGAAAACGAGGTAAGATTTTGTCCAAAGAAAGCTAAAAGCAATGAGTTACAAGGGACCAGAAAAGGGTAATGATGACCAGGTGCATGTGCTCTGTAATCATTTCCTATTTCCTGCATAGCTATGTGACATATTTCTAATTCAACAACAAATATAGCTGAACCTATGACAATGGGTCAGCCATATTATTGTGTTCATGGTTGTGTCGCATTATTTTAAGTGTCCATTTTGGGCCAAAAATCTTAACCATTTTTAGACACAGCAAGATCATGTATTCTTACAACAAAGGAGCCTTGGAAAGCTCATCTAATTTCGTTCATTTTCCAACTCCAGGCAAAGATGAACAGTTGGAAGCTTTCCATTTGGACTCCAATAGAGGCATTTCTCCAGGATCTCCCCGTACAGCCCTTACGTGGAACTTCCTGGAGTTTTGATTACTCATTCTAAGTAGGCCATGAAGGACAGCTTGAATAGAGGATCAGAAAACCAGAACAAGACTTGAAGGAAGTATCAAGGTATTGGATATAGTTTCTACAGTCAGACATATCAGGATTCAAATCCAAGCTTAACTAATTTCTATGTGAACTTTGGCCAGTTGCTTAAACATTCTATCAGTCAGGATCTAGCTGGGATTCAAATGCCATCTGAATATTTAAGCAGAAGAATTTAATTCAGGATTTACACAGGTAATGAGAGAGCTTAAGAGTCTAATAGAGGAGAGTCAGGCAATCCAGACATTAGTAATAAGAGGAAGCCATCTCTACCTTAGACCAGAGAGAGCAGAGGGAGGGGAGTGCTGATAACACCATTCAAAGATGGGAGCACCTTACAGAAGCTGGCCTCACGGCAGGTCTCTTTGTCAGGAGCCGAAACCAAAGAGATGAAGCCACTACTTCACACCTCGGGCAGAAGCAGGGGGACAGAAATGCCCTTGCTTCCCTTCCATCAGTCACCCCCGAGAGCCCCGTCAGTGCCTACAAATGGCCAATCCTAGCCAGACACCTGTTGACATGGAAATCTTGAAAACAAAGCCTGGAGGGGTCAGCTACCCTGGAAAACAGAGCTCATTCAACATGGACAGTCAATCATAAAAGGTTATTATTAAAATAATCACTGTCAACAAATATTGAAAGTGCAACCAGAGGTGTGCTGGCAAAGGTTTAACAGCTGAGTCTCCGGGGAAAAAGCCCTGATTTGTTGTTGGTTTCCATGGTCTGAATACCACCACCAGGCTAATTTCAAACGTCCAACGTAAAGGCATGGAACATAACATGGAGAAGATTGGCTTATGCAAGTGTTTATAAGCAATCCCAGCACAGTGCTGAAAAGTGGTGTATCAAATATAGCAAACATCCCGGTACAGTTCCAGGAGAACAGCACCAATAGTAACAGTTGACAATTGCTGAGGGGCAGCTCTGTTTAACTTAAACATTTCAGATTTAGACTATACCACCCTTTGAGTCCATATATTCCTCATCCCTTGGGGCTACATCTCCAGAGAGTCAGTCATTCTTCATAGATATTTTTGAGGAGCTCTACATCACATAAGCAATAAACCACGATGGTTCCTGTGATTGCGAAGAAAGAATCCCAAGCTTCCACCTTGTTTTGGAGCCAAAATTTAATCCCTGGCCCTCATGCATTCCTCTTGATGTCAAAGGGATGACATCAACCCTTATTACCTGAACTCTCTAGGTAAGAATTATTTTGCATTCATTTGTGATGCAAATGAGATCTTGATGTTATCTTGAAGCTTCCTCAGACTGTCTTTCCCTATGTCTTTTGCTCTCCTAGTCATGCTGTCACTGAACAACGTAAGGACGACATGCTTGGATTTCTGGTTTGCTGACTTCCGTGATTACGTGAAAGTATTCCTATGGCCGTTACCAGACCAGTCCACTCTTCCAAGGAGCTCCCTGCAGAGTTCTTATAGAACTATTGCTTTCAGCAATTGGGGAGGTGATCTCTCGGGCACACGTTGACCTGTGTCCCTAGATGCGGCACTGGCAGGTCGAAGGACAAGCTAGAGGCACAATTACTACAGTAGCTGGGAAGGTAAATAGTCCAACATCTGGTCCAATAGGTCTGAATAAAATATCCTTAGGGAGATGTGCCTCTTATTTTCTCTGTCTGTTTTATTTATCGTGTTGGAATCCATCAAGAGTTGGTCCATTTGTTCATTTGCACTTCACATTATTTCCAAATTAACTTCTCTTTACTGTCAATAATTACAACACTTATAGAAAATACAATATAATTAAGGTAGTAACAAAATAAATATACAAAAAGGCGAAGGCAACGACGAGGGTCTTTGGACGTGCACTTGCACAGAAGACACAGTGAGAAAAGGGACGTGGGATCATGTGAGCAAGCACCCAGGTAGAGTGCTGTATGAAAGGGGCAATAGTCCAAGGGCACCTGGGCAGCCTCTAGGTAGGCTGATACTCAGAGCCAGATCTGACTCCAACAGATGCTTAAAAGAAACAAAAAAATTAAAAGAAGGAGGAAGAGGAGAAGAAGAAGAAGAAGAAGAAGAAGAAGAAGAAGAAGAAGAAGAAGAAGAAGAAGAAGAAGGAGGAGGAGGAGGAGGAGGAGGAGGAGGAAGGCTAAGGCAAGAATGAGCTGAGACTAAAATGACATAAAGAAAGCTACACAGTTTGGGGCTGATGGGTGCTATGGGCAGAGATTATCAGCCACTTTTCTCCAAGATTAGAGTTTCTGTTTGTTCCACTCATTTGATGTTGTACAAAAAAAAAATGCTTGGGTATTTTGTCTTTTGATCTATGCCTTCTCTATCTTAAGCTGAACTCCAGATGTCTAGAGAGCATACAATTTGCCTAAAGGTTGCAATCGTAGCCTGCCTCAGCTAATATTTGATAAATGTGGAAGATAACAAACTCCCACCATCCTGAAAACCTTACCTCATACAGCCCTCTTCCACTTCTTGGGTGAGCTCATCTCTCCAGCCTGACATTATGAATGTGCTTTGAAAAATATACATAAAGCTCGGTGCAAGACCAGTGGACATAATGGTGGGAAGAAAGCAATTCCTGTTCCCATGATGCCTTCAAGATCCAAGTTCCCAGTCTGGTAGATTAGAAGACAATAAAAACCGACACTTAGGGTCAATGGTATTAATGTTAAGGAGGGTTAGGTCTGAGGTGTTCCAGGAGCACTAAGGAAAGACAGCTATGAGATCACCTAGGAGAATAACTGGCTTAAAAAAGACCTGAAATACATGTAAAGGATTGTGAAGAGAGAGGAAACACTATTTCAGGTAAAGCCAGTTGATTGTACAAAAAAGGCAGGAGCAAAAAACAATCAGAGGGGAATTCTATTTTTGGCTACATCCTGGATTTATCTTCCTACCTGAAACAACCAAAACTATATGAAGTTATGGTTTTCAAGCACTGCACCTCAAGAAACAAAGAAATAGTGATCCCTGGGATGTGAGAAGCAAACAAGGCAAGCCCTATAATTGTCTCAGCTGGTTGGCCTTAAAAGAATTTCCAGGCTAATCCACCAGGGGTGGGAAACCAGGGGAGACCAGTGACCTCCTAATTGCTGAGTCCAGAGCAGCCAATATGGCTAGAGTTTTTAGGAAACTGTACCAGAGAAGAAAGACATGCCAAGAGAGAGACTTCTAAATATATGCACAGGCTCTCCCTTAAGCATTTGGTAGAGTAGTGGTCACCACATGTATATGAAAACCTAGCCAAGGGCAAGGAAAAAACTACACAAACAGATTAGAGAGAACAGTACTCAGTGCTCACACTGGCCCATAAATAGAGTCTGTACCCAAAAGCCAAACTGGAAAGCCTCATAATTAAGTGTGTGTTATATGGAATACTCAAAAGGATCTTGCATCAATAGTGGAAAATAATTAGCTTTACACCAAATCCTGCTCTCGACACTTCTGAAAAAACTTAAAAGCAAGATCTAAAAGGACCAAACTGTTTCTAAGTAACTTAACTGCATCCTAGAAGAAAGTTAAAGAATATTTATAGAAATACAAAAATATCCAGCACTTAATAAGGTAAAATTCACAATGTCTTGCATCCAATTAAATATTAACAGACACAATGCAGGAAAATATGACCCATAATGAGAAGAAAAATATATGAAAATGAACACAGGGATGCTTGGGTGGCTCAGTCGGTTAAACATCTGACTCCTGGTTTTGGTTCAGGTCATGATCTCGTGGTTCATGAGTTCAAGCCCCACATTGGGCTCTGTGCTGACAGTGCTGAGCCTGCTTGGGATTTTCTCTCTCTTCCTCCTTCTGCCCCTCCCCTACTCATGTTCTCTGTCTGTCTCTCAAAATAAATATAACTTAAAAAAAAAAAACCTAATACAAAACAGATACAGATGTTAAAACTAGCATACAGTTACAATTATATTCCTGACTTCTAGGGATGAAATTTACAGTGCATACACTGGATAAGATTAATGGCAGATTAAACATAAGAGATTGCAGAAGAAAAGATTATTGAACTGTGGGAAAACTTTAAGTAGCCCAATACATGGGTAATTGGAGTCCCCAGAAGAGATTATGGATATTTGAAGACAAATAGATGAAATTGTTAAACGTGATACAAACTATAAACCAACCTACTCAGGAAAAATTTTTAAAAACCTGAAAATAGAAGGAAAATAATGAAAATCACATATACATCATAGTCAATTTGCTCAAAATCAGTAATAAAGAAGAGAGCACAATAGTAGGGAGAGAAAAAGAGACAAATTATGAATGCAGGGACAAAGAGAAGGAGGTGAGCTGATTTCTCATCAAAAGCAGGAGAAAAACTTGTGGAGCAACATTTTTGAAGTACTAGAAAAATAACCCGCCACTCTAGAGTTTTATACCTAATGAAAATAGATTTCAAAACTAAATGCAAAATAAAGACGTTGCAAACATTCAAAAGCTAAAAGAAATTCAACCCACAGTATAAAAAATGTGACAGAGATTCATTCAGGCGGAAGAGAAATGATGCTAAGAGGAAATGAAAAATGAAGTAGAGAAACTGGTAACGACAGGGGTAAATACAAATGATTTAAAAAATTTAAGTATTTAAAATAATTGTCTAAACAAAAATAACGACAATATAATGAGAAGTTTAATATTATATATGGTATACATAATTTACATACCTAATTACATGCATTTCATTTATGTATTTTATGTTATAAATTATATTTTATATATTATATACATAATGTGTGTGTGTGTATCTGTGTGTGTGTGTGTGTGTGTGTGTGTGTGTGTGTGTGTGTGTACAATGCCTGACAACAATAACCCCAAGGCCAGGAAGGGAAATACGGAAATATGCTGTTTTAACTTATTTTAAGTTATATTATGCTATACTTAAAGTATTATTACTTAAAAGTAGACTGTTGAACTTAAAAATATATCTATATACATTCGAGGAACATTAAATTAACAAAACAAAAAAGTATCACCAATAAATTAACAAAGGAAATAAAATGCAATCATAAAAAAACAAAACACTTAATCCAAAGAAGGCCAACACAGAACCAGAAACAAATGAGTCCAAAAACACAAACAAGATAAAAAATGTATACCCAACATTATCAATAATCACATTAAGGGTGAATGATGTAAACCTCCCAATTAAAAGGCAGAGATTATCTGATTTGTTTCAAGTGAATAAACTATGTATTCTTTAAAGAAACACAGTGTCCTTTAAATATAAGGACACAAATAAGTTAAAAACAAAAGGATGGCAAAAAGATATACTATGTTAATGCTAGTCAAAATAAAGCTGGAATGTGTATATTAAAATCAGAGAGAGAGGATTTCATAGCAAAGAATACTACCATGGACCAAAAAGTTTATTTCATAATGATAACAGAATTAATTCATCAAGGGAATATAACTATCCTAAATGTTTATAAAACTGCAAGGAGAAATAGACACATCTATAATTCATAGTCACAGACTTCAACATCCTTGTCTCAATAATTATTAAGTGGTAGACTGAAAATTCAGTAAGAATATAGAGGATTTGAAAACACTGTCAACTGCCTCAATCTAACTGACATTTCTAGAACACTCCACCCAGCAACAGCAGAACACACATTCCTTTGATGCAAACACAGAACATTTACAAATATAGACTCTATTCTAATCCAAGTATCAAAATATTTAAAATGATTTAATTAATATAAAACACAATGGAATTGAATTAGACATCATTAACATAAAAAGTTCTGGAAAACTAAATATATTCCTTCCAAATAACCCTTGGACCAGGATTAGCCAAAGAGAAAATAAGAGTATTTTTAACCAAATTAAAATAAAAATACAGCAAGACTTGAAGGAAACTTATAGTACTAAATGGCTTTAGTGGAAAATAAGAAAGAATTCAAATCAATTATCTCTGTTTCTATCTTAGAAAATCAGAAACTATCAATATAGGAGCAAGGTAATCCCAAGTAAGCTTCAGAAATAAAATATTTAAAGAAAGAGCACAAATCAATAAAATAGAATGTAGTAAAATAAATGTAACCAAAAGATATATTTTTGAAAAGGTCAACACATTGATACAATGATAGCCAGAGTGACAAAAAAAAAAAAAAAAAAAAAAAGACAGAGAGAGAGGACATGAATGAGTAATATCCTGGATGAAAGTAGGGGCATCACTTCAGACTCTACAGATATTAAAAGTATAATAAGGAAATATCTTATAATTTTATGAATTAATTTGACAACTTAAATGACATGGACACATTTCTTAAAAGACGTAAACTACCTAAGCATAGTCAACAAGAAATAAATAACATGAGTAGCTCCATATTAGTTAAACAAATTCAATCTGTAGATAAATATATCTCCACTCTCCTCCCTCCCTCCTCCAAAGGATACTCCAGATTCAGATAGCTTTACTGGTGAAACCAAACATTTAAGAAAGAAATTATATCAATGCCCACAAGTTCTTCTAGAAAACCAAAGACGAGAAAATCCTTATTAAGCCAACATTGCTTTGATACCTTACCCAAAGACATTATCATAAAATTACATACCAGTATTTCTTTTTTTTTTTTTTTTTTTTTTTTAATTTTTTTATTTATTTTTGGGACAGAGAGAGACAGAGCATGAACGGGGGAGGGCATACCAGTATTTCTTATACACAAAGATAAACGTTTCTAAAAATTTTAGCAAATCAAATCCAGCAATATATAAAATTGATAGTATGCTACGTCCAAACACAGTGCAAGCCAGAAAATACAAACGCTGCTTTAACGTTTCAAAATCAGTCAAAGCAATCTGCCACATTAATAAACTAAAAAAATAAAAACATGATTTTCTTAATAAAAGCAGGGGAGGGGAAGAAAATGAGAAAACTCCATATCCATCATGATAAAAACTCTCAGAAAACCAGAGACAGAAGGACCTTTCCTCAATATGATAATTTACAACAAAACGGAATGAAACAAAACTAACTAACATCATAGGTAATGGCGAAGGACTGAACGTTTCCCTTAAGATCTGAAACAAGGCAAGAATGTTTGTTGTCACTGTTTCTGTTCAACATTGTAATGAAGTTTCTAGGTAACACAATAAAGCGAGAAAAAATAAATAAAATTATCCAGATTGGAAAAGAAGAGGTATTTTTTTAAATTTTCGAATAACATGATTGTCTATGTAGAAAATCTGATGGCACCTCCAAAATCCATACTAAAACTCATGTGAGTTTACCAATGCTGCAAAATGCAAGATCAATATACCACATTAGTTGTATTTCTGTGTAAAAAAAATAACAGGAAATTAAAAATTTTTAAATACCATTTACAGTGCATTGAAAAATGAATGTTTTAGGGGTCAATTTGGAAATAATGCACAAGGGCTGTATATTAAATATTATAAGACATTGCTGAGGAAAATTAAAGCCGACCTAAATAAATTGTGATATATACAATGTTCGTGGGTTGGACCACTCAATCTATATTTGTAAGAAGCCATTCTCCATAAATCGACCTTTAGATTCAACACAATGTCCACTGAAAACTAGTAAACTGTTAAATTTTGGGGTAGAAATCAGCAAAATTATTTTGAAATTTATGGATATATAAGAGGCTTAACATAGCCAAAGCAACTCTGGAAAAAAAGAACAAAATTGAAGGATTGAAATAGTCTGATTTTGAAACTTGTATAACTATATTAATAAAGGTAGTACAGTATTGACATAAAGATCAATTAATGGAACAGAAATAGAATTACACATACATGGACAAATAATTTTGAGCAAAGTTGCAAAGGCAATTCAGGGCAGGGAAGATTATTCTTTTTACTAAATAGTGCTGGCACAATTGGATATCCATTTGCAAAAAAAATGAACTTCAATTTATACCTCCTACCATATGCAAAAATGAACTCAAATGGATCATAAACCTTCATGTAAAAGTCTAATACCATGAAACACAAAAAAATGTCTTTGTGACCTTGGGTTAGGCAAAGATTCCCTAAATAGGACACTAAAAGTACAACTTATAAAATTTTAAATTTGAGAAGTTGGACCTCATTAAAATTAAAAACTTATTCCCAAAATTCTGTTAAGGGAATGAAAGACAAACCACAGACTGGGAGAAAATATTTTCCAAACTTCTATCTGATGAAGGCCTTGTATCCAGAGCACACAAGTGTTTTCCATACGTCCATAATAAGAATTAAGCAACCTAATAAAAAAAATGGGCAAAACATTTTAAAATACAAAGGGAATATGGGTGGCAAATAAGTGCATTAAAAGACTCTGAACATTACTCATAATTAGGGAAGTGCAAATTAAATCCACAACAAGAAACTAATCCACTTCTATCAGAATGGCAAACATTAAAAAGATGGACCACATCAAGTGTTAACCTTGGCCAAGGACGTGCAGGAATAAGAAATACTATATACTGTTGATGAGAATGTAAAGTGGTACAACTACTTTGGAAAACAGCTTGGCAGTTTCTTAAAAAGTTGAACATAAACCTATGGCTACCTACTATATGATTCAGCTATTCTATTCCTACATACTTAACCAAGAGATATAAAGGCATGTATCCAGACAAAAGACTTGCAAACAATTATTCACAACATGTCTATACATAATATCCCCCAACCGGAAGCAACTGGAGAATGGCTTAACAAATTGTGGTATGTCCATACAACAGAATACCATCAACAGTAAAAGAAATGAAATACTGATATAGACAATGACGTGGATCCCAAAGTAATGAATCCAAGATAACTATGCTGAGTGAAAGAGTCAGACAAAGAAATATAAGCTACATGATTCCATTTATAGAAGTCTCTAGGAAATTCAACACTAATCTATAGTGACAGCAGGCAGATTGGTGATTGCTCAATGTGGGGAGAGATCCAGGCAGGAGGAGATACAAAGGAGCAAAAGGAAACTTTGGGGATAATTGGTATGTTCACTCTCCTGATTGTGGTGATGGCTTCACAGGGGTATACATATGTCAAAACTCATCAAACTGTACACTTTGAATGTGTACACTTTCTTGCATGCCAATTATACCTCAATAAAGCTGTTTAGAAATAAAGACAGAAAGAGGGTTGGATGAACCGTAAGTCAAGCTGTTGAGCATGGCAGGGACATGGACATGATATATGCTGCAGAAGAGTAAGTGTTGGAAGGAACTGGGGCAGGCACTGAAAGGGTCTTTTAAGCCATGAAAAGAGTTTGTACTTATTACTAAGGACAAAAGGAAGTCTTGGAACCTTTGAAAGCGTGTGTGTGTGACTTTTGTTCCCATAAAGATAATTCACGCTTTAATTTTCAGTTAATTTTTATCTATCTCTTACCAAAGTTACAAAAGCAAACCAAATTAAAAAATTTAAAAACACATACTTTTCCAAATACTTGTAACTGAAATCTCACCACAATCTGCCTGAGTCTTCCTCATTTTGGACCCTCCCTGGGACTTTTGATCTCACCAAAACCTAGTGATGAAGTTTGACATAATAAATAGGCTTCTCAAATAATAAGTTATTTGCATGGATATTCATGGAAGATAGTTTCTTCATAATCCATTTTCTACAGAGACAGCTACACCAGTTTGGTTTTCCTCTGCTTGTCTGTCTTCTCTTCCTAGTAGAACGAAGACCTTTAGAATTAAGAATTCTGCAGAGGTCTCAGATCCTAAGCTCTGCCATTTTGGCATAACCTTGGGCTGATCACAATTGCTTTTTGAAACACAGCTTTGTCACACGTGAGAGGGGCTAATAATAACACAGGCCTCATAGTGTTGTAGTAAATATAATAAGCTTCGACATATGTAAAGCCCCCAGCAGAGAACCTTCGACATAGTTGAGGTTAGTTTCCCCTGGTCTGTTTTTATCTCTTCCCATCCTCCTCTCTCTCAGGACTATTTCCACCAGATGATGAGATCGGAATATCCCACTTTGTTCCTCAGTTACAAATTCAGTTGGGTGTAAATCTATGATCCATTCACAAGAAGTATTGTTTCAATTTAAAAAGAAATACACAAAACTAAGGCTGTCATTATGAGGAAGACAGATTCAAAACTGGCTTGAGTATGAGCCCTGGCCTGGATTTTAATCAACACAGCCAGTGTTTTCAAGTCAGGGCCAAATTCTTGTGACACATAATACAAAATTTATGAACTTACTGAAACTGATTTATAAACTGATAGAGGATAATATAACCATACAGAGCTGGTTGCAAAATAACCAGAGGGCAAAATTGAAGTTTTATTAAAATGACCTCAGTCATTTTATCTCATACCTATGCTGGATAAATAGTCATTTTTGTAGGATCCATAAGCACCCGAGTGCTCCTACCCCCTGTTTCTAATGCATGAGGTACCAGAGTTAGCAGAAAATCATCCCAGGAAATGAGGCTCATATTGAAATGAATTCAATAAACTTTTATTAAGTTCCTACTCCGTACCAGGCTCTGGGACAGACAGACATTAAAAACGCATTCTCTCTCAAGAGGTCCTTAGTATAATGGAGAAGGGCAAACGTGGTGACAGAAAGAGAAGCTAAGGTACAGGATCCTGAGAGGCATAAAATAAGGAGAGGTCAGGAGAAGTGTTACCGGAAAAGCAAGGCAACGTTTACATTCCACATTCAAGTAGATTTCTGACCTCAGGAGTCATTCTCTCATTCACCCAGGAAGTACTTAGTTTCTTTATACACCAGGCACTTCACTGTAGGAGCCTAATTTCATGGTTTTTTTTTCAATCAGATTGACCTATTACCTGTTTACTTTTCTGTCTCCCCCGACTAAACCGAGTTCCTGAAGGACAGAGACTCTCTCTAGTGGTCCCAGCAATAAAACACTTAGATTTTAAATCGTTCGATGTTTACCAAAATGATATAAGATCAATTCTTATAAACTGGCTTTGATAGAAGAGAAAGAAAGGGAGTAAGCAGGAAGCTCATAAGATGATGATGGAAAATACTTTCACATCTTGCCAGAGATGTTCTTTGAGTCTTTCCCCCACCTCCTCCCCCTGCAGGGCGCACGCGCCCTTCAGTGTTGGTTCTCTTCTGTAAGGAATGTGACTCTTCCATCTCTTCCACACGTGGGCTTCCACCCAAATCCTCTTGCCAAATAGAGTTCAAATCTACCATCGGAAGTGGGGTGCGGGGTGGGAAGAATCTAGTGCTTTGTTACAAGTTCGAGACTGTAATAGCGATATTCACACATAGTTTAAGCTCCCAATCCAGAAAAGATTTCTCTTACGGGGAGGCGGGCCATACCAGTAACTCTTTGTACCTCCTGGCGTCTGTCACAGGTGAGAAGAAATGGATCTTTGTTAGAAATCTCGTATCTGCCAAGCCTTCCACTAACGGTTTTGTATACAATGTTCCATTTCACGACAAAAGCCCTCTGATGTAGGATGTCTTTTGTATCTTTAGATTAGAAAATAATAATCAACTTGGACTTCAGTCCAAGTACATTACAAAATGTCTAACTGAGAAAAAGTGGGGCTTATAACCAAGTCTGGTTTACTTCAAAGCCCACAAGCTTCCACCACTCCACACAAGGCTCAGAAAGGCCACGTAGTCCAATCTGATTGGAAATAACGGTCTGGATAACTGGTCACCCCATCTCTTATCAATCCTCTCTTTAAAAAAAAATAATGTTTTTTATTTATTTTTGAGACAGAGAGATAGAGCATGAGCACGGGAGGGGCAGAGATAGAGGGAAACACAGAATCCGAAGCAGGCTCCAGGCTCTGAGCTGTCAGCACAGAGCTCGACACGGGGCTCGAACCCACGGACTGTGAGATCATGACCTGAGCTGAAGTCGGACAGACTGTGAGATCATGACCTGAGCTGAAGTCGGATGCCTAACCGACTGAGCCACCCAGGCGCCCTATCAATCCTCTCTTTTATCTGGGTGTTAAATGCCAGAGAAGAGGCTCCATGTAGGTTACAAGCGAGTAATACTAATTCTCATCATTTACAGGTATTTATGTTCCCCCTTCAGAAGTTTTTATTACTGTTTAATATTTATTTAAAATTTAAATTGCTTCAATTTTTTTTACTGAAATAAATTTGTTCCAAATAGGTATTTTATATCATTACTAGGAGCATTAATAGAATAGTGATTAAGAGCACATACTAAATTCAAATCCCATCTCTACTACTAATTTTACCTGTGTGATCTCAGATAACTCACTTTCCCTCTCTGCCTCAGTTTCCTCCTCTGGAAAAGGAAGTAATAATAGCACTCAACTCACGGAGCTGCCACGGGGATTAGAGCAAAACATGGTAAACACAACGGCTCCCTGCATAGGTTAAATAATTAGGAATTATTAGTCATCGTTACCATTAGTACAGAAATGGAAAACCCAAATCACCTTCTGTAAACCAAAGGTAACCATGGAAGTCAATACTATGAAAAACAAGCCATTCGTATTAAATTCTAGGCACACAGTGCTGGTCTTAAAGGCTACAGGCCTCAGACTTACTCTATGGTAAAAGGCAGTTATTACTAAGTGTTCAAGGGTGGTTGACGACTCGTACCAAACGGAGTCAGAAGGATAAAAGACAAGTAATTTTCTGTACACGACTCAATGGCATTTGATTTCTTGCCGAGGCACCATCTGAAAGCCACAGCACTGCCAGCTGGACGTGAACCATGTGTTCATGAAGACGTTCATAAAGATGTGTTATGAAGTATATCGATGCACACAGGCAAGTGAGCTTCCTTGCCTCCTTATTGGTCTGAGCTGTGCTCCTGAGATAAAACTGTCACTGTCACATCTCTGTCCCAAGAGATTTTGATGTGTTCTGTATGGCATACCCCCTGAAGGTAGAGATGGCATCTTAGACTGATTTTATTCCTCACTTGACCCAGATTCGTACGGGAGGTGGCCTCACATACGGTTGAATTAAGTGTTGATGTGGGGAGGTGAGAAGCCTTCCCTGGCAGTAAGAAAGCATCCAGGGGTCAGGGTTAGTGGGGAGGAGGGCTGTTCTACAGAGAATCAGACTGTTGCCTTCAAACAGAGGCCACTGTCCAACTTAAGATATGATAATGGGTGTCAGGACACCCATGCTTCCTGCCAGCACTTGCTTCATCCAGGAGATCCTGGAAGGAAGCATCAGCTAGAACTGGAAAGGCCTCGGGCCAGGTCTGTCATCAAGTCTGGAATCAACAACAGCTGACATTCCACGGATCCACAGAGGGCTGGAGAATGGATGGGAAAGAATCCTAGCAACTGACCTTGGGGAAAAGACTTAACCCTCTTTTGTCATTCACTCATGAGACACAAAGCAAATAAACATAAAAGATATTGAGCACCTACTGTGTGAGTAGCTATTTTTTACCACGCCGGACAGAAATGTTTGTCTCGAAGGTCTTATGGTTCAGTAAGGGATACCTGTATAAGCAACTCTATCCAAGATATACAGTAAAGCATTAATAGAACAATAGAGATAAGCTATAAAGGAGGTTTATGTAAGAAAGGAGTCATTTCCAACCACAGGAGCCGTGCCTTTAGGGATGGTAAGATGCAGGCAATTAAAGCTGAGGAAAAGGGCAGAAGAGACAGAGGTGAGCTCACAAGCCAACCTGTGTGGAAAGTATAAGCCATGTTCTAGAAATGTTGAGTGGTCCCATGGAGCTAGGATCTGGCACAGAGCTTAAAGAAGCAAGTGCAATGGGTTCGGACCAGTTAATGGAGAGTCTTTGAAGGGCAAGCTAAAGAGATTCTGATGCTAACGGCAACATCCATCCTTCCCTAAACTCCACTGAAGACTATGGAATGTGAGACACTAAGGAGCCTTCTAGGTTGCCTGTGACAATGTGTCATGTTCCTCACCATTGCCACCCGCTCCAGACACACACTCAGCTGTGTACATGTATTCATTGCACCCTCCTATCACATACAGCGCTCCTGCCTTTGGTGATTCTGTGTGCCCCTGCTGGAGAACTGGGAGCCAAATAAAGCTCCAAGGGCTAAAATTATTTGGTTGGGTGTGCCAAGGCACTCTTCCCCACCGGCAGAGGGTGGGGACCAGGGGAGTTGGGCAGAGGGAGCAGAGGGTGGGAGCCAGGGGTGGTGGGCAGAGGGAGTGGACGGTGAAAGCCAGGGGAGATGGGCAGAGGGAAGGCATAAATCTTTGAGCGCTTCTGAGATTCCCTGCCACTGCATGGCCAAGCTCACTTCTCTGCAGCTGAACATTGCAGTGCATGGCCTCCCTTCTCCCCAGTTTGCCCAGAAACACATGATGAGAACTGGCCCCCTTGCCGAGTGGGGGAAGCAGTGGCAGCAGCTGTGGCCCTCTCTTCAGCGAGGTAATGAGGATTCATTCCCATTTTATCACTTCTGTCATGTCTGCTTTTCTCTCTCTGCATTATTTTATTATTACAGTTGAAATTGATTGCCGTAACAGAGCAGGCAGCTAAATCCCATTCCTTCATCCTCCCTCCCTCCAGCTCCCTCGAGTCCTTTCCTCTCAACCTTGCCTTTCTTTGCTCCATATCTTTCCCCTGGCCACCTCCTCCTGCTGTGGTATGTTAAAAGGAAAGAAAAACTCATTTGAAACAATTTACGAGGTGACTCAGCAATCTGTGTTCTCCTAACCCCGGGACCAGGCTGGAGGCACAAAGCAGGGTTCTCTGCAACGAGACAGCATCTCCAGTGTACCTGTCTTTTGGATTGCCTTCCGGAGTTGCTCCTGTGTCGGGGGATGGGAGAAGAGCAGGGAGGGTCCTGAGAAGCACCCCGACCCAGGGCTGCGGAGAAGGTGCCTGATGGGACAATGCCCAGGTGGTTTTGGAAAGGCGGCAGAGAACAGGGGGAAAAGAGGAGCTATTGTGTGGGGCAGCCTCTGGCCATGTTTCATTGTCTGTGAGTGGGTGCCGCACGAACTGCCTTCTGGAGGTGCTGTGAATGGCAGGATTCCCTCTGAACCTTGAAACCTGACTTCTTGAACTCATTTTCCCACAATTTCTTGAGCCTTGGCTCCAAGTACTCATGGTGAGATAGACAAGGGGAGGAGGCATTTGGGGGAAGAAACCTATCAAGTGTAAACATGAATGGATGTATTTAAGAATGTCCTCCAGGTCTCTTGGGTGGCTCAATCTGTTAAGTGTTGGACTCTTGATATCTGTTCAGGCCATGATCTCACGGTGAGATCTAGCCCTGCATCGGGCTCTGCGTTGATAGTGCAGAGACTGCTTGGGATTCTCTCCCTTTCTCTCTGCCCCTCCCCTGCATGTGCTCTCTCTCTCTCTCTCTCTTTCTCTCTCTCAAAAAAAAAAAAATCTTCCTTTAGAGAGAGGGAAAGAAGGACGTCAAGGCAAACCAAATTAAATGAGGAAGTTAAAGTGTGGACTCACCACAGATCTGACTCACTGGTAGGTATTAAATGCTCGGTGGGTCTGAGATTCCAACTCAGATCTTTCTGACTACAAGACACATTGTCTTTCCATTTGACCAACACTGCTTGGGTATGGGGGAGTCGCAGAATCAACCCCCCACCCCAATTAGTTTGATCTGAAGGGGTATTTGATTGCATTCACTTATTTATATTAATAAGACTGAGGCTCCGAGTTTTGTTTTGTTTTTGCAATTCCTAGAACATGGTGAAATTTTAAAATTGTAAGGTACTGGAAAAATGGTTATTTTCCAACCTAGGATAAGATAAGTAGGTGAAAAGTAATTCTATCTGGCCTGGTAAATTTTAGAAATAAATCTTTGATGTTGGGTTTGTTTAAAAAAAATTTTTTTTACATTTATTTATTTCTGAGAGACAGAGAGAGACAGAGCATGAGCAGGGGAGGGGCAGAGAGAGAGGGAGACACAGAATCCGAAGCAGGCTCCAGGCTCCGAGCTGTCACCACAGAGCCCGAGGAAGGGCTCGAACGCACAAACTGCGAGATCGTGACCTGAGCCAAAGTTGGACGCTTAACCGACTGAGCCACCCAGGCACGCTGGGTTTGTTTTTAAATCTCCATATTTGGCCACTTGAGAAAAGAGGCAGTATTTTTTTCCTACTTTTTAACAGAAAGCTGATCTAGATGCACACTGTTGGGGCTCAGGGCATTTTAGCAGGCATGATTTTTCAGCAGGCCTGATTTTGTGCCATATAAATCCATTCATCTTTTTGCATCCCCTGCATGGATTAGATCAGGCTTCACAAAACCCTGGAGTATGGGTTTGGAGGCAGTAGGATGGAATGGAACAATGAGTCTGTACCTTCCAAAGCCCAAAGTGCCTTCAGAGCTGCTAAGAGTTGCCTAGCTCACCGCCCCTTAATCTTTTCTTCCCCACCCAGCATTTTTCAGGTCTTAACCGTCTTCTCATAGGGGATCTGGTTTGCGTATGTGCTAAGAAGTGTGTAGGTCCTGGATGAGAAAGATGCGAAGAGGCCAGTCTTGTTTGGATTCCGGATTCTTCTTGGCTACATACCAGCGTTCTGAATCTGCACCACTGCCTGGACAGCCTTGCCTTCCTAATGCTCCACTTTCCACTTCCCCAGCCTTAGCTTATCCTCATCAGTCCTATGACACTAACCCCCCATCCAGCTTAATGCAACTTCTGGGCTTGCAGTAGTAGATGGCAAATTGGGCTGCTTTTAGCAATCCTTTACTAACCTGCCAAAATAAATACTGGTTGAGTGAATGAAAACATGATTGAATGAATGCCCCCTACTCTGATGATCCCCTTACCTGAGCCTTCATGTCCAATTCCAGATGTCGCTCTGGGGCCCGGGCATCTTGCGCATTCAGAGTGAGTTGGACCCTGGATGACTGCTGAGTCAGCTCTCTTCGTGTTGTGAGAACTTTGAATTTTTGCTCGTCTGTGTTTCCTGTGTCTTGGAAGGCTGAGCTTTCAAATGCAGCCTTAGAGAATGAGAATCCACTATTTTTTTGGTTGGCAGCAAGAAGGCCCCTCAACCCCAGGAAAGGAAGGATTTAATGTTTCTTAAGTCCATAAATCTGGCCTCATTCTACTTGAATCACTGAAACCCGATTCAGATGTATTTTGTGAAACCACCAAAGGCTGCTGCACTGACTGTTAAGCCATCAAGAAGGAAGCTCAGGGCCCCAGGTAGGCCAGAGCTCACAGGAGGAGACAAGAGAGGCTCTTATAAAAGAGGTCTGGGGAATGAGGAGGAGGAAGCTGTTGGCATCTTGCAAGCCTGAATGGTCATTCTGGTTCATTTAGCTAAGTGGATGTGGGGTGTATTATCAAATCTTTTAGAGAATCCATTGTCTCATCTGAATGTGGTGATGCTAATTTCTTGCCTCTAACCTTGCTGAATGAGGTTTCAGTGATTTGGCAGATGAGAAAGTTTCCTTTTTTTTAAAAAAGATTTTATTTTAAGGTAATCTCGTCACCCAGTATAGGCTCAAACCTACAATACCAAGATCAAGAGTTGCGTGCTTTACCGACAGAGCCAGCCAGGACCCCCAGATGGGAAAGTTTCTAACATAATGCCTGGCATTCACGCCATGTGCCTTCTCTTCTGATACCTCCCAGAGCTGTTATATTGTGTTCCTCCCAGCCATAGACACCTGCAAACCCTCTCTGGGTCAAAACTTCAGATATTGAGCTTTCTTTCCTCCAATTCCTTAAAACCCATATGTCAAAATCATAAAACCCAGCTTCAGTGGTATTCACTGTTCCCCTGGCACTGACACCAGAAGCTCTGCCATTTCAATTGCCATATACCTTCTCAGTTAAGGATGTCTATTTAAAAACTCCCTATGCATCTGGCAAGTTCAAGTTTATTGCTCAAAAACTTCCAAGAAACTTGGCTTAAAGGAAGGGTTCATGTATACTGTTAGCTATGCTAGACCCTTAATCCAAAATAGCCTGATCCCAAACTCCATACGTTAGGATGTAGGATGACACCATATATCAAATGGAGAATTCCAGTTCTGACTGCCAAATTCCCTGACACACAGGTTTTCACGGTCCCTTTATCCCTGGAGAAGATTTCACCTACTGGAGCACTCAAAGTTGAGCAAGTGTACAATGTCATGCTGTGGTTCCAGGGAGATGTCCTGCCTGCTATCTACCCACTGACCCTTCAGGAACAGACGGTGTGGGCTCTCACTGTGCCTGAATACCTTGTAGGGACCACTCCCCCAGCTTACCTTCCTTTGAGCTCTGACTGAAGGTCGTGACGCTTGTCCTTAATGTTGGGTCCACCCCAGCCCCAACTCTCTTACACCGTAGGGTCCATCGTTCCTATTAATGTGACATCTCTTGGCTTTGATGTCAGAGTTTCCTAACTTATTCTCCTGAGATTTCTCTTAACTCCACATGCTTCTCGCATTACTTTAATTTGCATTACCCTTGACCTTTCCCTTCCAGTATCTTCTTTCCATGGCAAACTCCAGTACTACCCATCTCAAATATTTTCTTCTCTATGAAGCCTTCCTTATTTCCTCCACGTTCATTCTGGGCTTCCTAAAGTACTTTATAATTGAAGGTTTTATATATTTTCCCATCTAGGAAATCTTCCCTATATTTTCAGCATCCGGTGGCTATCCAGACACACAAGTGGAATGTGTAAATAGTGTAATCACCTATTATTTTTATTTTTATTTGTTCTCAGGTCAACAGCTGAAGTGGTAGACTATATGCTGAGCCTGGACCCCATTTTCATCATGAACTGGTTCTTCCGTGTTCTAGACACAAAGACAGTGGTTCTCAAACTTGAGCATGCATCAGAATGCTCTGATGTCAAAGTCTCTGGTTCACTAGGTCTGGGGTGGGGTGTGAGAATTTGCTTTTCTAACAGATTCCCAGGGATGGCTGATTCCCAGGGATGGCTGATGTCGGTCCCAGAAAGACCCTTTGGGCACCTTTGCTCTAAAATGTATCTGCATATGAAATGGGTCACTTGGCAATGCCTCACCCATTTTTCTAATGCTCTTTGGTTTCCCAGGTTCTTACAAGTCAACTGCTCCAATTCGTTGACTTGCTGACAACTGTTGTATTGGAAGCTTGAGCCTGGAGGCCATGCCCAGACATTCACCTCAAGCTTAAGGAACGTTTTTCTCTTGTGTACTTGAAATTGAAGACAGGAGAAGAAAAAGATGCACAATTATCTTGGGAATGGAGCATAGGACAGAAAAGAAAATATGGCAGTGATGACACAAAGTTTGCCTTCTACCTCCCTTTTAAAATCACTATGATAAGGGGCGTCTGGGTGGCTCAGTCGGTTAAGCGCCCAACTTCGGCACACGTCATGTCCTCATCGTTTGTGAGTTCCAGCCCCGCGTCAGGCTCTGCACTGACAGCTCAGAGCCTGGAGCCTGCTTCAGATTCTTGTCTCCCTCTCTCTCTGCCCCTTCCCTACTCATGCTGTCCCTCTGTCTCTCAAAAATAGGATAAAACACTAAAATAAATAAATAAAATCACTACGATAAAAACAAGAAACAAAACAAATCATCCCCAAGGGGCTAAGTCTGTGAATCAGAAATGTTTCAAAATATGGGAGAAGTTTTTCTGTCTGCATTTACAGAGAACAGATTACTTCAAAGATTATTGCTCATGCCTCATTCATTTAAACATCCACAAGGCTAGTGAGCCGAGAGGTGGACCAATAGAAGCCAAAATGATAAATTCTATGATAAAGGTACAGAGATGGATTTGGGTGAGATAAAGTCTGAAACACAAAAGAAGTTTATAGAAAGGTAGCAAATAGTAAGTGAAAACATTTTAAATTAAAGGAACTCTATAGAGGAGCACCTGGGTGGCTCAGTTGGTTGAGTGTCTGACTTTTGCTCAGGTCACGATCTTGCATTCATGGGTTCAAGCCGCTGTTGGGCTCTGTGCTGACAGCTCAGAGACTGGAACCTGTTTCAGATTCTGTGTCTCCCTCTCTGCCCCTCCCCCACTTGTGCGCGCGCTCTCTCTCTCTCTCTCTCTCTCAAGTGTAAATAAACATTTTAAAAAGTTAAAAGAAAAAATAAAATAACTACAGAATAAAATTAATACAGTAGGAAATCGGAGGAGTATATGGCTTATAAGCAAGATCTAAGAATGCAGAGAGAAAAAAACAAAAAAAAAGTATGAAAGAAACTAAATAGATATAGGATGAAACAGAATTAATTAAGTAATTAATTAATCTATTTACTTATATCTTAGACTATCAGCTCCCAAAGTTAGGGACCATTCATGTGTCCGCTGGTGTTTCTCTAGCACACATTACTCACTTGCCGATTTTTTTTTGTTAAAGAATGTTAGGAATGTCAGAAAATAAAGACTCATATTAATAAATGACATGCTTGGGAAGGATCCAGAACAAACAAGCAAAAATAATCATCAAACACTTATCTGAAGAAACCGTTCTTAAACTAAAAAAAAAAAAAAAACCAAAAAAAAAAAAAAACACTGTTTCATAATCCCAAATTACTGGCAGACAAAATAAGATAATTTTAAAGCATTCAAAAGAAATGCTTATGAAGCAGATAAATAGAGTTCTTTTGGAAAGGAAAAAAATAAACTTTTTCTTTACAGCACTGTCAGCTGATAAATATCTACTTGGTTTTAAGTGAGAAATTGTTCTTACCCAAGAATTCTGTTCTATGGTAGCATTTTATTTTCATGCATGAGTATGAGATGAAAATTTGCAGATAAGTGTGGGTCTAGGAAAAGGTTATCCATTTAAAAAAAAAAAAAAAAGCTCCAAGGCTACAACTGCCAGCAGTGAGGTGAATCAGAAATAAAATCTTATAAACCTTATCATTATTTTAATTTTTTCTTGTTTTCAAAATTACCAATTTCCACTTTTATCTTTATGAGCTCCTTAATCAACTTTTTGAGTATACTTTGATATTTTTCTTACTTCTTCATGTATTAGGATTCACTTAATTTTTTTTTAAACTTTCTCCTATTTTGTTCAAACCCCTGCCCCTTCTCTCACTTCTGGCAAATGCCAATCTGTTCTCTTATCTCTTGCGTTCTTTCTTTCCTTTTGTTTTTAGATTTCACATTTAATGAGATCATAGAGTATTTGCTTTTCTCTGCCTGACTTATTTTACTTAGTATAATGCCCTCAAGTTCCATCCATGTTGTCACAAATGATGGAAATTCCTTTTTTATGGCTTAATAAAATATATATTATATAGACTACATGTGGTATATATTATTAATACATACTATGTATGTAATATTATATATTATATAATCCCACATTTTCTTTATCCATTTATCTGTCCAATGTCTTTTTGCGATAGTGATTTTGTTTTCTTTGGATAAATACCCAGAGATAGAATGGCGATATCACACGGTAGTTCTGTTCGTAATTTTTTGAGGAATCTCCATACTGTTTTTCATGGTGGCTGCTCTAATTTACATCCCCATTAAGTGTGCATAAGCGTTCCCTTTTCTCCTCAATCCTCAGCAATATTTGTTATGTATTTATTGTCTTTTGCTAATAGCCATTCCAACAGGTGTCAGGTGACTGCTCATTGTGGTTTTGATTTGCGTTATCTGACGATTAGTGACGATTAGTGACGATTAGTGACGCTGAACACCTTTCCATGTACGTGTTGGCCATCTGTATTTCTTCTTTGGAAACTGTCTATTGAAATCTTTGGCCCATTTTTAAAAATCAGATGGATGGGGTTCCTGGATGGCTCAGTTGGTGGAGCATCCGACTCTTGGTTTCAGCTAAGGTTGGGAGCTAGCAGTTCATGAGTTTAAGCCCCTCATCCAGCTGTGTGTTTTGGCGGCACAGGTCCTGCTTGGGATTTTCTCTCTCTCCTAATCTCTCTGCCCCTCCCCATATAGGGGGACCCTATTGCTTTGACTATATAGGGTCTTTGGTGGTTCCATATAAATTTTAGGATTGTTTGTTCTATTTCTGTGAAAAAAAAAACATTGGAATTTTGATAAGGATTACATTGAATCTGTACATTGCATTGGGTGGTGTGGACATTTAACAATATTAATTCTTCCAATCCATAAGCATGGGATGTTTTTTTCCTGTTTATTTGTGTCTTTTTCATTTTTTTTCATCAGTGTCTTATAGTGTTCAGTGTACAGGTCTTTAACCTCCTTGGCTAAATTTATTTCTACGAATCTTATTCTTTTTACCACAGGATTCATTTAATTTTAATCATTCTTTTTGTAGTGATGACTTTTGAGTTTATGAGTTTATCTCTGTCTATAGTTTTAATTGAATTCCACAAATTCTGATATGTAATAGTTTCATAATTGCCATACAGTTAATACTCAATAGTTGCAGATCTGGATAGCTTATTTATACTTAAGAAGATAAGGTAAAACTAATTGAGAATACTTCATTGTTTATAGCTTTAGTTTGAATTGTCATTTTGTATTGCGTTCTAAAGAATTTTCTGTATGTATATTTTTAAAAATATTAAAGTCATGTTTATAATCTACACATGGACACTTTCAATAATTTTTAAAGTTTAGGTTGATGACCATAGACCATTCTAGGTTCCTATCCCAATATATTTATGACCAGAAAGAAATGGCTTGATGTGTGAAGAATGGAAAGACAAAGAGGTATTGTAAAATCTCCTTGCCTGTAGTGACTCTATTTCTCACTATTGTCCGGGAGAAAGTCTATAAACACCTCCCATATCATTCTGATTAGCATCTCTGGAGAAAAACAGATTTAAGTGCCAATAAAAATGCATTAAGAGACCTTATTATGTATCATTTCCAAGCATAGATCATTGGCCACTACAAAACATTAGTACATAAGGTCATCTCTTTCCCACGCAGTGTGCTAGATTTCTCTTTTTTCTCAATTTTATGGGGCTTCTGCTTAATCTGATAGTCACAGATTAAGTCAATTTGATAGCATTTTAGTAACACACAGTCATTTATTTTTTTTTAAAACTCCTGTAAACTTCAGTAAAGTTTTAAGTTATTAGTTTGTGTGGGTTTTGCCAGTGGGAACAGAGAAAGGTGGAGAGAATGGACGGTAGCTACAGGACCTCCTGCCCCTCCTTCCAGTCTAAACACTTCTCCTTGGAACAATTAGGCCTCACGTTTTACTGGAGTCAAGCCAAATGGGCATTCGCCAGAAGATGATTTCAAGTCTCCTTCAAAGCTCATGGCAACAGCACCACCCACCACCACCTCTGCCTAGGTTACCGCTTCTCTTGCAGAATCTGTGACTCCATTTCTTTTCCTTGATGGTTTGGGTCTGTCAGCTCCAGTGTTGGCATGATCCCCACAGTAAAGCTTCCTCCCTCTAGAAGAGTTGGGTATTAGCTCTACTAATGATTTATACTGCCATTTTGGAACAGGACTGCCTTAAGCCAAGGAGTTGGTCCCCCCTCATTGAAACAACTCTGCCAGAATACGTGCTTCCCATTCCTTTGCAAGGCACCAGATGGGGCTTGAGAAGCATAATGCTTGCTGCTTTCAGGCCCAAGAAGCCCTACTACTTTTCTAGGGTCGCTCATATTTTTTTTTTCTGATTTTTTTCAGAAAATTGTCCGGAGATTGGAGAACAAGGAAACTGAATCTCTCTTCTCGTCTCTCACCCTTCTCCAAATCTCTTTCAACACTAATTTATATAAATTGCTTCACAAAATGTAAAGGAATGTAGAACTTGAAGACATTTCTAATAAGGCCTTCTAAAGCGGATGAAGCCTGCACAAACATCTGCCTGGAATGGAGGCTGTAACACAGAGATGAAACATGTCCTGATAACTTCCACAATGCACTGACCCCTCTTTATACCATATCGAAGCCTACAAGGCAATAGCTCTCATATTAACTTGATATGCTGCCTGCTGCCAACACTAGGGGTTTGATCTAGCAAGATCACTACTTTTCTGGGAGATGGGAGTTATTCCATATTTGCAGAGTACTGAGCTACGATGGGAAAATTGATATGCTATAAAGAAGAGGACTGTGGCCTGGTATATTCCAGCAAGATTTCTTTCATAATATACAACCTCATACAGGCAAAAATAAAATGGACTTGGCTTGAAGTAGGGCAGAATGTTTTAGAGGTAGCATAAGATGTAAAACACCGACATGGAAGTTTGAATACTGGCTATTCTACATATGAACTGAATATTCTTGGGCGATTTAGTTAATCTGTTAATCTCACATTCTTCACCCTTACAGTATGCATAAAAGCACATTCCTAGTGACTATGAAAATTAGAAATGCATTTGCCAATCATCTACACCATTGCCTTGGCCTGCGCAAGTCAGATGCAGAATAGCGGGAGCTCATGTGAAGACTAAATGAAACTGGAATTCTTTCGCATGCTAAACAACATCTTCCATGAGCTGGATCTTGGTCTTCTTGTATATCTTCTAGATATATAAATACAAGAGCTGTATTTAGATTATGATTTAAAAATTTGGTTGATTAATTATAGAGACACATTCTGATGAGAAATCCACGGTTTTTCCCTTCTAATTCCCAGTGTTTGTCCAGGTATATGGCTCTATTTATGGTCATTGACCACCTGGACTCAACTAGGCCCTAAATAGAAACTAAGAAGAAAATATGTATGTGTCTGGAGCTCTTCTCTCTTTGTCAAACTGGTATCCTTTCTCACTCGTTAATATCTGATTACATTTGCTTAATTGTGTATATGTCTTCATATTTTATATTTAATATTTTATGTCAGTTTTCTATTTGTTTATTTTCAGTTTTATATTTGAATAATCAACTTAACTCTCTCATCCCAAGTTGTTCATGTCACGGACAAGAGATTGGCACATAATACAGTCTCGCCAACTGGAGACATAGTTCTCTGGCTTGGTTTACACATGAGCTCACTAGCTAGTCCAAGCCAAAGAGATTCAATATAAGACTTTTGTCAGAAGTGTTGGAACTGTTGTGGGGATAAGGCAGAAGTCTGTCACAGTTGGCAGCCATCTTGCTACTACAAGATGAGGCCGGACTGAGAATGGAATTAGCATAGAAGGCAATCAAAAAAGAAGAAAAAAAAAAACCTAAGGGATGGGAAGGATAAGACTGGGTCCTGATAGTATAGTTTGAGACTTTGGGTCCAGCCATACCTGATTTTTCACACTTTATTATTTTTGTCTAAATTGAGTTTCTGTCATTTTCAACTAATAGATACTGACTGACATACAGGGTAGATCCAAGTTTCTTTTCACCTAAAAATTATACAATTTGTGGGCCCTCTTTAAGAAAAGAGTACAATGTTATAAAAAGAAAAGATGATGTAAAACAATTATTTAATGAGAATTTTAAAAGAAATCATGGCAAATATAAATTTTAAAGGACTCACAAGTATCACAAACTTTACAAAAACCAAAAATAAACAATACTTTTTATTAACTACTTATAGAATGCTTTTAATTAACTTTTTTTTTACTATATGCTCTCTTTATTTGCCTTGTTATGACACAACTATTTTTGGCATCATTTTTCTAAAGACAGTATAAAATTTACATTTCCTCTGCTGGTTGATCAAAAGTTATTTTTGTTTTAAAATTTTAATAGTTCAGATTTTTTTCAGATATACAGGAAATTATTGGTAAAGATATTATTACCAAAATGTGAATTATCATAATGTTTTGGCTAACCTCTATCAGGATTGTTTTACATAGGAGCTGTAGGATTTTAGAGAATTTAAGGTTTTCTTGTATAGTGACTTCTCTTGAATATTCTTTGAATTGCTGCCATTTGCTTTCCATTCCATCCTCATTATTGGCCATCTCCTTGTTATAATGGCATAATCTGAGCTGTATGTTACCTTTGCCCATGCCAATATTTCATGTAATGTTAACAACAGTATTGTGTTTCATTATTTTCCAGTCTGTTCAAACGATTCATTTCTCTCCATTAAGTGGATTATCAAAGAATTCTAGGACCCATTTTTGATGAGTTTAAAATGTATATGCTATATCATAGGGTATATTCTTGACTCTTGACAAGGGACGACTTTTGTTTTGACTGAGTGTACAAGAGAACTTCATCTTCCACTTACAGCTTTATGTATCTATTGATGAGAATTGTTCACAGCCTAGCATCTGGCCCTATTTATATCAGACTTGGTTCCTCCTTCTCTAACACCCATGTTAGTGTTGAACACCTTCAACTGTATTACAGTTTAAGCCTTGAATCTACAACTTTGTGCCACAATACTGGGAAAGTGGACCCAGTGAACAGGGGGATCCTGGCAGCCAACCCTATACCAAGCAGGCTACCAATCACCTAACTACAGACATGACTATAAACCACATAAAAATATCTCACTAAATACAGTCCAAATATCAACAAGGCCAGTAGCCACTCCAGTGCTATCCAACAGGAAGAAATGAAAGTTTGGGGTGGGGGGGGGTGTTGGAGTGGAACAAGATGAAGATCTTAATGGAGTGTGGTTAGAATAGCTCACTTCTACAAATATTACAAAAATAAATAACCATGTTAAAACATTGCAAGTCTCCTCTCAGAGTCTTGCAAGAAACTCATGCAAAGGTGGGGCCCTGAAGCTTCTAATTCATTAAAAATTTATCTCTACTGATACAACATTTGGTTTGAGACTCTGGGAAACCATAGAGCTCCTTATTTACAGTTCTTGGGCCGTACTGACACAACAGAAACCAGGAGCACCATTTGTGCTCTACCTCTTCTAAGAACTCAGGAGAAACCCCGAGCAATGACACTGTGAATGTCGACATCTGTGATGCCCTGATGGCTTCCACTGAGTGGCCAGTAGGACTGCTTAAACATTTATGCAATAATCTTTGACTTTATACAATCATAATGCATCAATTGTCATTGCTAGGTCAAATCAAAGAGTGCATCATGTTTGGCTTTGACAGCAGCCCTAAGAGTCATTTTTAGAAAAGCAAGAGACTTTCCCTCTTTTCAACCTCAAGAGACTAGGTTTTCTTGTTTAAATATCCCCGAGAAGCTCTTATTTTCCTTCCAGACCCTGGATTGTGCTCTTAGGAACTGAGTGACTTACATCTGAAACACGGAAAATTAATGAAAGACCTTGGATAATACAAGATCAATGTGAATAATAGGGGATTTGAAGGAGCTTTTCCCTAGGTCAAAGTAGGTCGCATGCCAAGAAAGATTTATGCTGATTTCACCAGTAAGGAGAAATTGAGGATTAGATTTTCAATTTGAGAAGTCAACTGCGGCCTGGGGAATTTAATCGGCCACTCTACATGTGCTTCACTGGTTACCAGCAATCTCTAGATCTGCCTGTTATGTGGAAACATGTAGAGTGAGTGAATCTTGATCATTCTCATTTACCTAATCCGATTATCTCCTTGTCTGAATGCAAACTGACAGGTGGAAAACAGACCTGTAACTGGGGTGCATTCAGCCAGGGTTCCATGTCCTTCCACTTGCTTGTCCTCCAAATGGCTCTTTAGAGAAGTTAATGAGCACAGAGCTGAAGGGCTGGAGGTCTGCATCTGGCAAGGCCTGGCATCTGACTTGGCAAGGCTCTGTGGTGGAGCTTTGTCAGTGCAATCACCTATAGCAGAGGCAGAGAAATTGCCATCTGCTCAAGCCTCACTCAGTTCACTGGGGAAGATTAAAGGATCCCTTGTCCAGATCCCAGATGGATCATTTGACACTCAGATGCAAGGCTGCTTCCAGAGACGCTACAAGAGACACGGATCAGAAGGACCCCTGGACCCACCAGCACACTTTCCTGCTTAATAATTCTAACATTTTGGGGCACCTGAGCAGTTCAGTTGGTTAAACATCCAACACTAGATTTCGGCTCAGGTCATGATCTCACGAACGGTGAGATTGACAGCCCCACATTAGGCTCTGCACTATTCGTCTCCCAAATAAATAAATAAACATGTAAAACAGAATTCTAACATCTTATCTTAGTTAGCCTCAAATACAAATCAAGTTAGCACAACCTTGACCTAAGTTCGAATTTTCTAGCGGTGGGAACTTAGGCAAGTTACTTAATCACTGTCAGCTTACTTTTCTCCTCTAGAACATGGAATATAAGACAATCTACTCTTATTTGTATTGTTCTGAAAAACAAGCATGGTAAAACGAATGAAAGTGTCCACTACTGGGCTGAGTGTAGAGAGACATTCAGACAACCTTTGATCCTGGAGTTATGTTACACACATTCATTGGTCTCAGGGGCATGCTGGGCTTGACTCACTCTCTGAGCCTGTTCATGACCAATATCCTATAACCCACTGTCATATTGTGCTGGCATTCAAAATTTGCTACTTGTAAAGGGTGGGAAGACAGACTTGAGAGGGCCTGATTCAAAGTTTCAACTTGACTCAGTGTCATGAGACGAGGTTAAGAGACGGTAGAGCCTCTCTCAAACCCAGCAAGGATACCACGTTGGCTGACACATACAGGATTAGGTCCATTTACAATGGTGATAAGATAGAGTCCCTGGAAGTTTGCTGTTCAGTCCACTAATTCTATGTATTCATATTACATATCATATACTGTTTGTGGAGTATCAGTAAAGAAAAAGGAGGCTAGCTCCCAGAACTAGGCAAGGAGCACCAGAGGATTCTTTATGAGGAAACGTCTCTCTGAGGGTGGCCCCAAATAGTAAGCTATTTAGTTAGGAAACTCTTCATTGGGGACAAAACCTCCCCAAAGTGAATTAAGTCTACCAAACATTTTGTCTTTTTGTCCCATTCTTTCATTGGGAAGATACCTTAAGATATATGTCCTGACAAAATCAGACTGTTCTCACTCAAACTTTGTATCTTCGCTCTTTCTACCTGAATTTAATTCAAGTCAGTTCCCCTTAACAAATACAATAAAACCTTGGTTTGCAAGCACTGCTTGTTCCGGAAACATGCTTATAATCTAAAGCACTTGCGTATCAAAGTGCATTTCTCCATAGGAAGTAATGGATACTCAGACGATTTGTTCCACCACCCAAAGATATTCATATAAAAATGATTATAATACTGTAACATAATACAAAATAATAAAGAAAATACAAAATATAAAGAAAAATAAACAAATTAACCTGCACTTACCTTTGAAAACCTTCGTAGCTGGTGTGAGGGAGACAAGAGAGAGGAGAGTTGTTGTACAGGTTGACTTTCACTACCACTAACAGAATCACTGCTATCTACTGGCCCAATGGAATCTTTTTCTGCATGGGGGCCATTGTATACCCTCTTATGGATGTTGACTACAGTACAGTATTAATAAACTCTTGTCATAGACTGTATTTAATGTAACTGGCAATCAGGCAGCAGAGGAAAGGGTCTATATCCGCAGGCAGCCTGACCTAGAATGAAGCAAAGCATTCCTAAGCTTACTCTTGTACGGAAAAACAAAGGACTGTCCTCAGGTGCTTTGAAGGGACAAAAAAATACACCAGTGCCAGTTGTGGGCACCTTCCAATGTTTTGAAAAATCACTGACTTCTGCCAAACACCGAGGCCTGAAACCTAGCTTCCAAGCATGGGAGACAATCACCCACAGTCCTGCGGAGGGAGAGAGACAGAGACAGAGACAAAGAGAGACAGAGAGAGAAGAACCATTGGCTCAATTGTGATCATGTGATGTTTGGTGTCATGTACTACTTTATTGCCAGATGTCACTTGTTTATCAAGTTAAAACTTATTAGAAATGCTTGCTTGTCTTACAGAACACTTGCAGAACAAGTTACTCGCAATTGAAGGTTTTGCTGTATTTGCTAAGCTCATGCTGTATTCCAGACAATGGGCTAAAAAACTAATGGTTGATGATAATAAAGAGATTGATTTGTTACTTGGGGGAATATTCACTTCACGTCCAGTTTGTGGCAGATACAACTAATTACTACATAGTGAGGTAAGTGCCATCGTCGAAGTAGTTTAATAATAATTTACTAGGGGTATTTTTAGAATATGGAAGTGTGTAATGCTTCTCTGTGGCAGAGTCAGAGAAACTCCCCGAGGTAGTGCGATGATGTTTTGTTTCTCTAAGAATAAGTAGAAGTTTGCCATGGGACTTGGGGATGGATGTTAGCAGGATTTTGGTAATTAGTAAGATATTGCAGCAAAGAGGAGGAGAAAAATAAAAACAAGTTTTTATGGTTTTCTTCATGTGTGGGGATAAGGCAGGGGTGACAGTAAGAAAGCTAAGCAAGACAGTGAGTGAAATGACAAGGAGAGTCGGTGCCTCACCCAGGGTGTGGGTGTGAATTCAGCTGGACATCAGGAAAGATATCAGGGCTAAACATGGACATTTGGCCTGACCTGTATTCATACAATGGTTCAAGCCAGGTGGTTTTCCTCATAGTTTCTGAGCCAGACAAACTTGTAATTGAATGCTGGTCTATCACCTACCAGACACGTTACTTGATAAAATACTAATCTGTTTTAAAGCCTCAGGTTAAATAAGACTGATAATACCATCCTCATGGTTTTGCTGTGAGGATTTTTTTTAAAGGCAATAAACAGGGGCGCCTGTTTAACATTGGGTAAGTGTCCGACTTCAGCTCAGGTCATGAGCTCGCGGTTGGCAGGTTTGAGCCCCGCATTGGACTCTGTGCTGACAGCTCAGATCCTGCTTGGTATTCTTTCTCTCTCTCTCTCTCTCTCTCTCTCTCTCTCTCTCTCTCTCTCTCTTTCTGCCCCTACCCCACTCACACTCTCTTATCTCTGTCTCTCTGTCTCTCTCTCTCTCTCAAAAACAAATAAAACATTTTTAAAAATTAAAAAAGGCAATAAGCAGAAAATACACTACATCTTAGCTGCCACATAGAAAGAACCGGTTACCTTAAAGTTGTCCTTCATGAGATGGAAATGGTGGTTTTACATTGTGAGGGTTCCATGGACAGGCTTTGGGGGGGGTGGGCAGTGAAATCTGATACGTGTTTGCATTTTCCAGAAGAGATGGACCCGTTTTTATTTTATTCTCCAAAGGCTGTCACTCAGAGAAAAGCACTGGTTCCCGAGAGTGCAAGAAAGAACAGTGAAGAGGGAATATTGAGAGCTGTCTACAGTATGGAGGCAAGAAAAAGAACAGAAAAGGCATGAAGACAAAAAGATGGTTCCTAAAGACAGTCCGTTCTGTTATTGTGGGACACAGATATTCCTAAAAGTCACTAAAGGGGAGGCAGAAACTTGGCCTCCAGGACCTCACACCCTGGTTTGAATATATCATGTTACATGGTAAAAAAAAAAAAAAAATACTTCACAGGTGTGATAAAAGTTACTAATCAGTTAGCCCTAAAATAGGGAGATTGAATGTATTTATATATCCCTTCATGCAGTGTTTTTCTTGTAGCTGAGGGCAGAATTGGAAATTAGGAGATAAAGCAGAAAGGGAAGGCAGAGAGATTTGAAGCAAAAGAATTCACGCAAAAAGATTTCACGCACTGTTGCTTGCTTTGAAGATAGAAGGGTCTGTGCTTGGGTTGAGGCACACAGGCAGGCTTTAGAAGCTGAGAATAGCCCCTGGCCAATAGCCATTAAGGAAATGAGATCTCAGCCCGACAACCATCCCAAACTGAATTCTTCCAACAACTTGAATGAGCCAAGAAGCGGGATTCTCCCCAAGAGTTTCCTTTAAGAGCCCAGCTTGATTTTGGCTTTGCAACACTCTAAACAGAGAACCTGCCTGGTCTCTGCGATGCCTGGACATTTGACACATAGAAACTGCGAGGTAATAAATTTGTATTGTTTTTAACCACCGTGTTTGAGGTCATTTATTACAGCAGCAATCGAAAACCAGTACACCATGCTATGAAAAAAAAAATGTGCAATAAAAATCACAGAGATTAAGGATAAAACACCCCAAAGCTTGACAGAAATATATGCCAAAATTAAAAAAAAATAATAAAAATGGTAGCATAGTTTGACATGTGTGAAACGGTTAACAAATATGTAAGTACTACAATAAAGATGCTACTTTACCTTAACTAAGACCCGAAGTTTGCTTCTGGAATCGGGTGTCAGAAGAATCGTAGCTCATGCATTCTTGTGAAATGGTGGAGGGAGGGTTATCTGAAATTGGACAGAAAATTTAATACCAGATGTGGACAGGCGTGGCTCACAACACATGACGAACTGAGTTTCCTGGTAGATGTTTAAGGTGTGTGTGTGTGTTTGCGTTTTCTATGTTCTTACATGACGCGACGCGGTTTTCTATGTTCATCTAGTGTTTCCCGTGGCTGTGACCAAAACCATGCATAAGCAAATATAAAATGTGCATTTTGATCAAATTCTTCATTAATATATCAGTTATATTAAATTCACATTTTCAAAATAAGTGACTCAACATAGAAATAATGGCGATGGAAAACCGTAAAACTGGCTGGGTGACTGCTCATGCTAGACATTTGTCAATCTTCCTGACAACCAGGCCAGCCGGGCTATTGTAGTTTGGGGAAGTTAATGGCAATCTAAACGTGAAGATGTGTAGCCACAGACAACTCAACAGGTCAAGTGTAGCAGCAGGCTTCCTCAAAGTCAGCAACAGCAAAATAATTAATCGGTATGTCTCACTTTCTCAGGGGGCAGACAGTATGAAACTAAACCATCTTTGGGATCCATACTTCAACCCTAGGAGTCAATTTCTCATTTTGCAGTGGCCTGGCTGTTATAAATCTCTTTGTAAATCTTTTAAACACAGTTTCACTTGGGTGTGTTTCTAGCCCTCTAACAATTAGTGTTTCTCATTGATTGTTTCTCTGCATGATTGCCTGTGCAGAGTCCAAAGGAAGCCAGTCCTTGGGAAAAAATCACCAGATAGTGCTGCCCTGTCATGGGCAACTCTAGAGGGAAAAAATTACCCAAGAATATAGTTTCATGAGAAAAATACACACTAACTATAAGCAGAAATGGCAAAGCTCAAGTTTATTTTATAATCTCTAAAATTTGGAAAGTGCCCTTGACTTTAGTCCAAGCCCTTCACGGGGTCACTTGAAGTCCAGCAAACAGTGTGCTTTGTCCAAGATCAAAGCACAACTTAGTATAAGAGCAAAGGAAGTAACTTAGGCTCTCTAACAACTTGCAGTGTGTGGTGGCCATATCTAATTTGCAAATTTTATAAAACCTCATGCTTTTTTCTCATGAACAACCCCCTCTTTATTTTTAAGTCGTGCTCCACATCAGCCAAAAGAAAGCCTGAAGGTCTCACACTGTTTTCATGACAATGTCTTGAGACTAATTAATTCCATCATTCCAATTAATCCCCTCATTTCTTCAATCATTCATTATTTCCTTCCTTAATTCCACCTGAACAAGAAGCCAGATGCCTCCTATCAGTGGACAATGTAACAGGGGCTGAGAGAATGGGGAAACTAAGACAACCAGACATCTCTTGTGTGACATTATTTACAACCTCATTCTTGACCCCTAATGCAAATCAAGTCTTCCTCTCAAGAAAACATGCTCAGAAATACTTCATTTCTGTGTACCCCTACCATGTTGCCAAGCACTAGACTCCTATGTCATAAAGAATGGAGAGTCATTGTTTATTGTTAAAAAGGGTGTGTGTGTGTGTGTGTGTGTGTGTTGTAAAAGAGAAATGCAAAGGCTGTACTGTTTAGAAGCTCAATCCCAGGTCCTTTGCTATCTGTGACATAAAAAGGCTCAAGTATCCTTATAGTTTTAAGTTCTTTCCAGAAGACGTGCCATCATCTTCCATCATCAAAACCTAAGACGTTTCTATGGCAACCTACTCCTCAAACCCATCAATTTTTTTTCTGGTGATGCCATTTCATTCTGTCCCAGGGACCGCATTGAAGTTAAAAAAAAAAAAACAAGAAAACTCTCAAAAATGAAACTAGGAAAATATCAACGTGCAAAAATAAAATCAATATAATCCCAACAACATCCTGAGTATAATAAGATTGAGAGAAGAGAACACTCCCTGGTAATATTGGGTTCAGGGTGTTAATGAAGATTTAACATAACAAGTAACATTATAAAAGAGGATAAAAGGATGGAGGCAGGGAAAAGCCAGCCCCCAAAAGCAAAGGCGGCACAATAGTTTGGGGACAGCCAGCTTCTTCTCCTTGCTTCTCTTTTCTTCTCTGATAAGCATAAGGTTGCCGGCATTGAAATAGAATTAAGCTAAAGCTGTAAATGAGGTTTCCACTAGGAAAAGCTGTCTCTTGCAGTGTTCAGAGCAGGGCTGGGAGCAGTGCCAAGTGCTCAGGAAGCAATTTTGGAAGGTTCTGCTGGAAAGGCAGGAATCCCTGTTCTTCTATCACTCACAGCCCTTTATGACAACTGGCATATCAGAGCATCAGGATCTTATGGTGAAAGTCAGGATTTGAAGTGGCATGGGCAGTGTCCATCTGTCTTTTCCCACACAGTTACATTTCTATTACCACTTTAACTTTAGCCAGTACTAATTGTAAGAAATTCCCATTTCTCCTCCAGGGCCTTGGCTCTGAGAGAATCATCTCTCATCTTCTGGATCCCACTCGACTTTGGTCAGTCAAACATTTTCTGAGTGATGTTCCCCTGCTGCATCTGTAAGCATCAATCCCACTGTGTTATGAACCCTTTGGGGGCAAGGAAAGTGGTCTTCGGGCCATTCAAAGCACTGTAACAGATAATTTTGTGGATCCCTGGGGATGGGAGTGTGTGTGATCCGCACATGCGGGCAGGAATAGGTTTAGTGTTCAGATGAAACTCCTGCCTGGCTTTAATCAATCCAGCAGTCAGTGGTCAGGAAGAGTAGCAGGGAAACAACACATAGGCACTTTGATCTCTCTCTGAAACATGATTCCTTTGCTCCAAATCCAGGAACTTGTAAAGAAAGAGGATCAGTTTCTCCAGGAAGGCTTTCTTCTGGTGGCATTGGCAGAAAAAAGCAAAAGTTTTCGTATCCAAATAAAGGGTCTCCTTAGGGAAGTAAATGAAGCCCTTCCCCCATTAAAAGAGAAGTAAAAGAAAGAAAGGGCCATGAGAAAAATAAATAGAATTTCCAGCACAAGACAGAGAGCATGTGTTGAAAGTATGATAAACTATTCCCAGAGTGGAATCAGTCAGGATAGGTTAGATTACGCTGTGGTAACAAACAACTCCAAAAGGTGGCTTCAAATAACAACATTGATTCCATGTCCTGCATTGGCTGGGGCTCTGCTCTGCATCATCCTAACTAAAGACCGAGGCTGACAACACAGTCACTCTTGAACTCTGTGGGCAGCTTTGGCAAAGGGAATAGAAATCTCTGGAAGGCCAGAGTTTCAGCCCAGAAGTCACACAATCCTTCTCTTCATAACTCATTGGCTAGAACCACCCACATGATACACCCTGACCCCAGTGAGCCTGGCAAGTGGAGCTAGAAATGTTTGCTGAAATGAAACTAATGACTATTTCAAGGGGAAAAACTTCAAAGCACATTTCAAATTTCTAGTTTTATGTTTGATTTTTTTTTTAGAATTAGCAAGTATAAGAAAAAAAAATGCCAGTAAATAACAGTTTCTGGCTACCCTCATTGGCCACTTTCCAAGCAAACTTGCTCAGTCTTAGAATCACATGAGAAACCTGGAAATTCATTATTCATTCATTCATTCATTTTTTTTTTCAGCTGATAGTTACTGATTTCTGTACTAAGTCCTGTGGAAGGCACCATGGTATCAAGGTGTATGTGTCACCTTAGTAAGCCCATGATCCTTCTGGATCTATGATTATCCCATTATTACAACCCACCTTGTGTCTCCAGAAAAAAGCTCTCGGGTTTCATTTGTGGCTTACATTATAATAGAATTCATAACTGCACCCCACCCCCAGAGACAGGTTGATTTGAGCATCTGTACTTTGCTCTATTCCGGCTAGTTTCGCACCCTCATGCCCTTATCCCACAGGCTACTGTTAGATTGTTCTTACTTCCTCACTATGTGATATGGTCTAAATCTGCTTGAGTCAATTTGCATCTGATTACACTGGATGTTTGAGATTACTCCCTGGAGTAGTTCAATGACCAGAGCGAGAAAAGATCATTCTTGACTCTTCATCTTGATACTCTTTTTAAAAAATTTATCCTCTAACTTCTTCCCAAATAGGTGTGAACATGGGTCCTGGACCCAGATTTATCTGATATGTCAAGAATTCAAAAATCATCGTTATAACATAATTATGCCTCCACAATATAGTTTAAGTTTGGCTTGAATGTTAACAAAGTATTTAAGTGTTAAACTTCAACTCAAAAGTTTAATATTTATTGAAGGAATAACTAGTGTGTTCCTTGAGCAGAAGTGTTTCTGTAGGAAAGGCAGAATGATTTTAGTCCTGGATATAAGAAGTATATCTTGACAAATCAACCCACTTTGAAATGCAAATCTAATTCATTCATTAATTGTCTTTAGGGAGTATAATTGAGACACCGTTTGCTAAGCGAACCTGATAGAGACTGAAAGTTGCCTAACGCAAATCAATTTTTCCTGTTCACCTACAGACCCTATCTATGAGATGCCCCAAATGAACCCAGATAAAGGACCACATTTTCCAACTGGTCACATTGAGGTTTGGCCACGTGACTGAGATCTGGCCAACGAGGTCACAGCCAAGACAATTAGTGACCTACCTACATTCACCTCAACTCTGCAGTGTGCTCCAACAGCCAACAGCCTGAGCGCCAGTGCCTGGAACACCTTTAACGTGTTTGCCCAGCACTGTAAAGAGCCAGTGCCTACGTGTGGCACACCAGAAGTGCAAGCTGACACAGTCAAGAATAGTACTCAGTCAATGCTTCCTGGAATTGGTATATAAGTACTCCAGCTTTCTCATCCTTTGGGTGGGAAAAAAACCTAAAGTTGTGTATTTTATACAATTCCCTGGAACTGATTTGCCAATTTGTGCTCCAGTTGTCTGCTTTGATGGCTGGTATAATAGTAAATTATCTTTGACTGCCTCCTCTTTCCTAGATCATTCTTCATTTTTCTCCTGGTCCCCCCTACACTTCCAAATAAACTACTAGCAGTACTTGAAGACCCCTTGTCTCAGGGTCTGACTCTGGGGTAACGGGTTAAAACTGTAAGCAGAATGTCAGCAGGACTCTGGAGTCATTTTGGGCCATGAGAACGAGGGCCTCATCTATGTCATGAAGGGCTGAGAAGTAGAAGAGCTGGAGCCCTGATGACCAACGAGCCTCCATGATGGGCCATGACTTCCCACCTCCAGAACCATTCTACATGAAAGAGAACTAAATTTCTATTTGTTAAATAAGATATGTAATATGAAGTACCTTAAGCATATCTGCTTATCTTTAATATTTACCTATTTATTAATAGGTTATTAATATTTACTTATTTTATTCTCTAGACCAATCCAGATTTACATATGTGTGTGTATACAGATACACACACGGGGAATGGGGAGACTTCCTTCTTTGAAATGTAAATGGGGACTCTTCTGTGAGTTGGAAATAATACCTAGAGTGTGTGAAACAATGATTCATCCAGGGTCAGAATTCACCTGGCTCTGATGATTTAGATCCAGGCTTTAAGAACTCTAAAAATCTCAAAGGATTTCTACCTCTGGGACAGGTCTCAGTCCTCCCTGCCCACTCAGGTCACCGGGATTCCAACTCTGCCTGGGCCATATGCATCTGCTGCCCTCCAGGTGCAGAGTAAAGGTCCAGGCCCTGCCTCCCTAGTGGATTCCTTTATTCTGACCCATCCTTATCTATCCTGTGTTATCTCTACTCATGCTTTAGTTTGAAATTAGATGGTATTATTGGGGGTGCCTGGGTGTCTCAGTTGGTTGAACGTCCAATCTTGATTTCTGCTCAGGTCATGATCCCAGGATTGTGGGATCAAACCCCACAACAGGCTCTGGGCTGAACGTGGAGACTGCTTAGGATCCTCTCTCTTGCTGTCTCTCTCCCTCTGCCCCTCTCCCTTGCTCTCATGCTGTCTCTCTCTCTCTTAAAAAAGAGAGAAAGAGAAAAAGAAAGAAAGAAAGAAAGAAAGAAAGAAAGAAAGAAAGAAAGAAAGAAAGAAAGGAAAGAAAGAAAGAAAAGAAAGAAAGAAAGAAAAGAAAGAAAAGAAAGAAAGAAAGAAAGAAAGGAAGGAAGGAAGAGAAGAAAGAAAATTAGATATTAGAGAAAAAATAAAAATGCCATAAACCACACTTTTTTTCTCCAAGTATTTTCAGTACAATGCCTATTCCTACATTGTTAGCTTATTAGGATCAGCCCCTTGGGAAGGACTTCGTGTTTTGCATTTGTACTAAAAGCCACTTGTAGGAGAGTAACTAATGAGAACAATGCTCTGCTGGGGCCTGTGCAGTCTAGAGGGTGTGGCAGGAGAATAGGAGCATTTGTGTGCACATCATCTGTGTGAGGAGGGAAAACTGCTGTTCCTAAGCTGTCACCTTTTCTCGAAGCATACGGCTCATGCAGCTCCAAAGGATAATGATCCATGGAAAGCCTGTGAGTCACTTCCCCATTGGACTAAAGACTCACCAGATTATCTATTCTGTCTCTTCATCTCAGACTCCTGGACACAGAAGTAGAACACAGACATTCATAGAACATGAGAGAGGAAAGGGAGTTTTCTCTGCCACTGGCCAGATGTTGTTCTTTTTGACATTATAGTTTGCCGGTTCAAGACCCAAGGGAACCTCTAATTCCTGAGGAGCACAGACATTGCCTCCAGGCCAGAAAATGCCTGGCTTTCTGATCAATTGTAGTTCTGGCACTTTCTGATGTGCATTCTCCAAGGAATTCAAACTAGTTTTAAGAACATTCAGTCTACTTACAAAGGGATGGGGAAAGTATATGAGGAAACAAGTACTTGCCAGGTACCTTACAGGTGCCAAATATTAGTCTAATTACTTTATATAAAGCATCTCACCTAATATGTTCAACATCTCAGTAAAGAAATGGGTATTGTTACCCTCACTTTACAGTGAAGATAGTCTATAGCTGTCAAATGTGAAGCCTGGGATTTAAAACAAGATCTGAACGACCCCACTTATACCCACCAGTATCCAGGCTTTGAGCTTTCCAGTATCTTTATCCCTACTGTGAATTCAGGGTGCCTGATCTGAACCTGGCAGGTGCCAGTGTTTCTGGTAAGGAGATATAGTGCCTAGTGTCTGATACACAGACCTCATGGATGACATCCTAGTCTGTCCTGAGATTGGCAAATACAGAAAGAACTGTAGATGAATAAAAGACGTTTATCCCAAGTTGCTGACCAGACAAAGCAGGGTGGGTTTGAGGAGCTAGGCCTGAGCAGAAAACCTCAGTTCTTTTATTATTATTATTATTATTATTATTATTATTATTATTATTTTAGATAGAGAAAGAGAGCATGGACGGAGTAGAGGGGCGGAGGGAGGGAGAGAGAGAAAATCTTTATGCAGGCTCCACACAGAGCCTGACGTGAGGCTCGATCCCATCACCCTGGGATCATGACCTGAGTCAAAATCAAGAGTCCGACACTCAATCGACTGAGCCACCCAGGAACACTGAAAACCTCAGTTTGTGAGGAAAGTGCTGTTAACGGTGTCACATGACTTTCAGGCTATAAGGCTGTGGGAATGTGTGCTCCACATCTTGCCCTGGTTCCTGATTCTTCCAGCCAGCCAAGTCACCCAGTGAGCAGCATAACCTGTGGGATATGCCTCTCCACTCCTGTCATAACCTGGCTTCAGTGAGACCTTGGTTTATTATGTGCCTGGCTTAGGCTTGCCTCTGCTTCCTTACTTACCAGTGACGAATGGCAACAGAAGACTATTAAAATGTCTGATTCTGGGAGTGCCTGGGTGGCTCAATCGGTTGAGTATACAACTCTTGATTTCAGTTCAGGTCATGAACTCAGAGTATGTGAAATCTAGTTCCACTGCACTGACAGTGCAGAGCCAACTTAGAATTATCTCTCTACTCTCTGCCCTTCCCCCTGATTGTTCGTTCTTTCTTTCTTTCTTTCTTTCTTTCTTTCTTTCTCTCTTTCTTTCTTTCTTTCTTTCTTTCCTTCTTTCTTTCTTCTCTCTCTCTCTCTCTCTATCTCTGTCAAAATAAATAAATAAATAAATAAATAAATAAGCATTTAAAAAAAAAATGTCTGATTCTGGGCCAGTTATTCTGACAGGCTGATACCTAGTATGCAGACAAGGCAATGTCCCCAAAGCAAACTTGGCCATGTCAATGTGAGGATTTTAAGGTCAAGTAACTATAGTTATATTACGGAGAAAGAGCACTGGACTTGGGGTCAGAGACTATGGAAATAACTCCTCATTCCACTAGCTGGTAGTTCTGTGATCGTTGGCAAGTCACATACATTTTAGAAACTTTATTTGTTGATAGAAACAAAAAAAATGAGGATAAGAATATGCCAGACACAGAGGGTATCTGTGGAGGACCTTTATAAACTACAAAGCATGATAAAGCTCTATAATGGTATTTGCAGAACCACTAGGTGTGGGTAGCCTAGTTGGTAGCAATCCTGAAAGACTGGGGTCAGAATGTCTTCTGTGGGGAGAGAACTCTAGCGTGGGGAGTAGGATCCTAGGATCATAAAAGAGTGTACCAAAGATGAAGCCAGAAGGACATGTCTAAAGTAGGGCCATGCCATGGGGATCTGAGCTGCCACATGTCCTGAGTGTGTACCCAAGTCTGAGAAACCCAAGGCAGTCAAAAACTTGGGACAAGAGATCGCCATTGAATATAGACAGAAACCTGGAAAACCCAGAGAAGCATCTGGGATTCTGTGTTTTCGGTAGAGTATCATATGCCTGACTCATCTGAAGGGCAAGAGTTGAAACCCATATGTGGATTGTTTCTCTGTTATAATGAAAAACGAAACCCTAACCAAAATGAAGCCAGAAGGTATAGGCTAACATCCAAGGTTACATGAAGAACAGGGAAAAGACGATTGGTTAGTGACAAGTTTAAGTATCAAACACAGTCCTGGGTTGCCATATGGATACAAAGGAGTGTGACAAAAGCCTGTTGTTTCAGGAAAGTTCAAATTTATTAGGGAATATGAGAAGTATACAAATCATTAGCATGTGAAATGGAGAGCAAACACCAGAGAAAAGATATAAAGCATTACAGGGAATAAGTTGAGAAAGTCATTTTGCTGGGTTGGAAACTGATCAGGAAACTGTCCGTAAGAGAAATGGCATCTGAAATGGGCTGGACTTGGCCAGATGGAGCTGAGAGAGAGGGATCCGGGAAACAAACCATAAGAGACTCTTAAGTACAGAGAACAAACTGAGGGTTGATGGGGGGTGGGGCAGGGTAGATGGGAAAATGGGTGATGGGCATTGAGGAGGGCACTTGTTGGGATGAGCACTGGGTGTTGTATGTAAGTGATGAATCATGGGAATCTACCACTGAAGCCAAGGCTACACTGTCTACACTGTATGTTAGCTAACGTGACAATAAGTTATTTCAAAAAAAGAAGAGAATTCTTGACTCTGAAGCATTGGAAGACAGTTGAAGAGCAGGAGACCAACCTTAGAGGAAACTTCCACAAGCCTTTGATTTCACCTGGTTTCTTTACATTAAAGAGACGAGAGTTCCCTAAGAATGGAACTCTGGATGAATATTGCATAAACAGCACGTTGGCTTTTGGCATGCAAGGGTTCTGGGTGAGTTTTTCAGGATTTTGGCACAAAAGTCAATAGCTCAGCTCAGCGTGTCCAGGTGACTGTACCTGATCCAGAGGCTGCATGGGAGTTGATACAACCAAGCAAAGATGCTCTTCGTGTATTTCCTTACCCATCTTTAACTGTGATGCTCCTCTTAAGTACACAAATGGAGGAGGGGGTAGTCCTAAGCCATTTGTCCCAGGAAAAGGAAGCTCTGCCTATATGCCAGATATTTGCCATTGGTATGCGAGGGGTTTTGTGCAACCTGTTGCGGTGGTAAATAACTGCAGGGCTCATTTGTATCCATTAGGGCTTTAACCTGACGGGGAGCCCGAGGTGACCTCCCTTTGTGCTTCTCTCTTGCCTATGTGAGCATTGTAGACACAGGGAGACAAGCCCCAGTATCTCAGCGCCAAGCTCAGCCCTGAGTGATGCTAATTACCATCCCAGAGCCAGTTAAGAAAAACACATATTGTCAAGCTGGGGCTTTGAAAGAGAAAACAATGAATATTTCTTTGCCACTTTCCTCTTTTTGCCTCAACTAATTGGTCCATTTCTCCGCTACAGCCACTGGGAAGATGGATTTTCCCCCAGTTTGTAAAATAAGCTGAAATCTATTTTTCTTTTGTGCCCATTAGAGCCAGCTCCTTGCTAATTGTGCCTATAAATGAGTAGATAGTTAAAACAAAACATCAGGAAAGTTTTGTGTATGTTTTTTGTTTGTTTCATTTTCATGGCATTTTGGGGAAGACTTTTTCCTTCCCTTTTTCTTTCCCTTAAGAAATGAAGCAGTGTTTAGAACCTTTCACATTTCAAGTAAAAGCCTTTCAAAATGCAAGAAAAAAATATTTCCAACCTTGGTATTTAAAGTCCATATGGTCTCTATTCAGAGGGAACAATTAACGCATAGCTGGCAACAGTGCCAGGGAGACAGACGTGTGGCGCTTCCAAGAAGGCTGGTAGATTTTTGGTGGCAGATCTAACATTTAAGGCCTTGAGCACATTGTCGCCAGAAAAGTGACATATGAGCCGGAGCTAGGAGTCGAAGGTGCTGCTCAGGGTTTCTCTGCCATTAAGGCTGGTAGACCTCTACACGCTTCACACACAGAAGCAGATAGCATGTAAATTGTGGGTATGTATCACATGGGCTGGCATTAGCATGATAAACGTGTGTTTTGACTGATTGTTTTTGCATAATGATCAATGTAACAGGTTAGATTTCATGTTATCCAATGGAAGTGATATTCACCCCGATTGGAAGCTAACCCATTCCCATGAACATGTAAAGTAGAAGTATAAAGCTTGCCTAAACAGCATAGCCCCTGAAAGTTAAACCCGACATAAGCTGTCCTGGGATATTTGTGCATTTGGCTTCACTGAGAATCTATTATTATGAGGTACTAGCCAATCTCATGGTCAAGAGCACAGCCTAAAGAAAGAGAAAGGCAAGGTAATACTAGCTTCGCCACAAAATAACTATGAGAGCTTGCTATCATCTGGGCATTGCCTCTGAGGGACTGAGGACAGCATAGTAGTCAATAGCCACTCTAAAGTCACTTAATAGAGGGGAACCTGGGTAGCTCAGTCTGTTGAGCATCTGACTTTTTATTTCATCTCACGTCATGATCTCACATTTTGTGAGTTTGAGCCCCGCATCGGGCTCTGCACGGATAGCGCAGAGCCTGCTTGAGATTCTCTGTCTCTTTCTCTCTCTGCCCGTCCCTTGCTCGAGCTCTCTCTCTCTCTCAACAAATAAATAAACATTTTTGTTAAAAAGAAATGTTTCTAATAAAAATAAAATGAAATAAAATAAAATAATAAAATCACTAAGTAGAGTGTAGAAATATTTAAGCGTGGTAAGCTCTCTGATGTAGGGAAGCACCATCATGAGGGAGGCAGGAGGTTAATCCAGTCTGGGCATTGAGGTAGGATTATGGTGAATGCTGGACAGAACGGAACTTAGAAAATGAGCAGAAATGGCCAATAATGGGGAGACGGCTTTTCCCTTTGAGGTCTACCTCTTTTGTTCCCCCAGGTTATCCAGTAATGACCATACATCATCCTTCGTCTAATAAGGAATCCATCGCTAGCACAGACTGAGTGCTTTATTTTCCCATAGTGATGTGTGTCTCCACAGACTATTCTTACATCTGTGAAAGAGAAATTGGGTTTGTTTCTTCTCAGCCATAGAGCAAAGTGCCCAATTACACCCTCGATGGGGTAAAGCAGTCTGTGAGTACAGTCAGCCAATGCAGGGCTACTCACTGTTGAAATATCCGATTGGTCTGTGGTGAACCAGGTCTGGCTGGCTGCAGTGAGGGAGGCGATGTTCATATAGAAACCAGCTCTGTTTTTTTCAAGGTTTCCTCTTCCTGTTTCAAAAGTTCCTATGTTGAGAATCTGGGACCCCCTCTTGGCTCTGATTTCTGTTCCCTTCTCCTTCAGACTGTCTTCACGTTCAGTCCGGTCTCCTTTGGATCTGAAGCTTGGTCTAGACTCTGCTACCAAGTGTTTCCAAGGGCTCATACTGGCTTTTGCCCTTAGATGATGTCCTCACTACTCCTTTATTCCAGGGTCCACAGAGTCAGTAAGGTGTCCCTACACTATCACATGTCCCACTTTGGTCAGTGCCATGGACTCCTGCATTATTTTTCCATGGCTGTCGTAAGAAATTACCACAAACTTACTAGCTTAAAACAATACTTTATTTTTTTTCCTGCTTATCTGGACAATTAATTCCAGTCCTACTTTAACACACACACACACACACACACACACACACACACACACACACACACATCTTTCCTCTGATCAGTTCCACAAGGGTCACCTTTTCTATACAAGGTCCTTTCCTATAAATAATACTATTCAGAGTTCCTATGCTGACACCAAGTTAGTAAGTACAGGGACCATGTCCAGACAGCACACAATGTCTGTTCAATGAATTTCAGATGAATGACAGATGACATACATTACTGGTGATATCTCATGCTTACAGAGTTAGAGCCTCAGAAATGTATTGTAAACTTATAAATGCAAATAGTAATTATTTCTATTTCATTTCTATTTAAAATTTTTTAATGTGTATTTATTTTTGAGAGAGACAGAGTGTGAGTGGGGGAGGGGAAGAGAGAGAGAGGGAGACACAGAATTCGACAAAGGCTTCAGTCTCTGAGCTGTCAGCACAGAGCCTGACATGGGGCTCGAACTCATGAGCTGTGAGATCATGACCTGAGCCCAAGTCGGACGCTCAACTGACTGAGCCACCCAGGGGCCCCATATTTCATTTATATTTTAAAGAGCTTGGGTAAAGCCAACTCAAGCCCACATGCTACCATTCAGTCCCTGTTTCATCTGGCTAACATCATTCTTGATACACATTCCTATTAAACCAGATGCAGTTATTCTCAGAACAGCCCTCAACGCTGCTCTCCAATCAATCTAAATTGGAAAATGCAATAAAACCTAATTTCCAACTCTTACCAGTGTAATGCCTAGCACAACCACAAGTATGGTGAATATTTGTCAACATAAATAAGTCACAGTTAAGAACAACCTAAGAAGACATAACTACAAATGTAATGTGATATCTTGAATGAGATCTTAGAACAGAAAAAAAAGGACATTAGGTAAAAAAAAATAAGTAAATCTAAATAAAGCATAGACATCAATTAATAATAATATATCATTATTGGTTTATTAATTATAACAAATATACCATACTAATGTAAGACGGTAATAATAAGAAAAACGGGGTGTGGGTATATGGGAACTACTACCTTTGCAATAATACTGTTAAGTCTAAAACTGTCCTAAAATACAAAGTTTATGTAAAACATTTTAAAAGAAAGAAAAACTTCTGACAAAAGAAAAGAATGAATAAGCATGAATCTAGAAGACTGAATTTAATACTGTCACCGTGAAATAAAAAACTGATTTTTACCAATGGCTTTCATTTTGGTAACTACCTAGGAGTAGTTTCTGAACCTTCTTTTCCTCAACTTAAAAACAAAGGATACAACAAACTTGAAAATTGAGTTTTAAAAGGAAATTTACACACTTTCACATAGTTATTCATCCAGTGATTCTAGTATACCCACTACATGCATGCCATGTGTCCCTATTATTGAAGAATCTTGTCACTTAATTGGGTACAACTATTCACTTGGCCAAAGCGAACTAAATTTTAGGTATGCAGAAAGGAATAAACAAGTTCCAACCATTAGGAGGCAAAAAAAAATTATGAAGACTTGCATCTCATTTTTTACAATGAGCGAAAAATGAAAAATAATATTTATTTCGTTTTACAACTAAAGTTTAAAGTGTAGAATCTGTATTTACCAACAATGACACACTTAAGAAAGACACAGAAAGAAGACATGGCCTCGTTCATTAACAACACTACAGATAATGTGTCTGTCTTTCATCATATGGTCAGTATCTTGACCTGAACATGGAGATTCTCCACTCAGCATTTCAAAAGGCCCAGGTTGATAAATTGCACACAGCCTTATGACAGGCATCTTCACAGGAAGGTGCTGTAAAGTTTTGGTGAAGACCCAAAACCTTGAGAAAAGCCTGCTCTTGCATTAGCCAGGGTCTTACTGGAAATGCCTGAAGGTACATAAGGAAAGCGATTCCCTTTGACTCCTGACCCACAAGAAGCTTGGATCATTCACAAAACCTTTTGATAAGCATCTGGCCATCTGGGTTCAGGTCCAAGCCAGATTTCTGAAGTTCCTGAGATGAATCCATCCATGCTCATTATATTATAAACAAGCATGGATAAAAGGCACATACTAAATTGTTGTAAGAAAATGCCTTGGCACCTACTGTCCATCATTAATAAGTAAGTGGGGACTTCCTTTCTGTGGACAAGCATGGAATGTGCATTTGGTCCATCAAACTCAAGCCAGGAATCCAGAGTGATTCTTGTTGTTTCTATTTCGGGGTGGGGGGGGAAGTGAGACAAGAATTATAGGCCAGGCACCCATCTTTCAGCATGGAGTCTTGTGACAACTGGATTTGAAAGTAAGTCTCTCTCCTTTACAGTGCATCTACAAGAAAAAGGCAAGCACAGAATTGGACCTGTGTTTCACCTTCTCTCTCACCTATGGGAGAATACTGTCTTGCCTCATTACCACCATTAAATCATAGCCACAAATCTCTCCCTGAGGTCCTGAAATTATCTATTTACATCCAAGGAGACACCAACTGCAGTATTTTGCCAGTAGTCATAACATGATACTAAGAAGAGATTTGGGGTTCCCTCAGGCAAAGAGGATGGGGAAAGAGGTTGGCCTACCAACGCATGAATAAATATCACTACACGGGGGTAGAGACTTCCTCCGGAGCTGATTACTAATTCATTTAAAGGTGACTGCCATTGTCACCCAAAAAGAAAATGAACTTCTTTCTTCCATTTTCCTTCAGACAGGATCCGTATTTGACATCCGTGATCTCCTGTGTTTTAATTTTTATAAGCTCCTTGGTGCTGGCAGAAATGTTAATCCTCTAAAAAGAAAACTTCAGCCCTCTTATTCTTCCCAGCCACCCTAGTGAATAGTAATAAAACATCTTCTGAACACAGCCACTCCTATGTTTTTATCCACAGTCCCAATATTCCCAGCTTTGATTTTTACCTCCAGGGTCACAGTGTACTCCAGGATAAGAAGGGACGGGGGTGGGTGAGGAATAGAAAAAAGAGGTAGAAGAGAAAAAAGGTGGCGGAGATCAACTTTTTGTGTGTGTCCACTGAGGAAAGAAGAGATAAGGTGGTGAGCAAAGGGCACCTTAGATGGAATGTTGTATATTTATATATCTGTGTGAGGCTCTGGGGATACAGAAATGAATCAAACATCATCAATATCTTCCAGGAATTCACAGTCTAATGGAAGGAAAAAATATGCAAACCAATGATCTCAACTCACTTCTGCAAGTGCTATGAGATGCCAGAGAAAGGTCTTAGCTTTTCCTGGAGGGTCTCGGGATAGATTTCCTGGCAGAGATGATGCCTAAACCAGATATTAAAAGTTGGCCAGGTAGGGCACCTGGGTGGCTCAGTCGGTTAAGTATCTGACTCTTGATTTCGGCTCAGGTCGGGATCTTATGATAGTGAGATTGAGCCCTATCTCGGGCTCTGTGCTGGGCAGAGAGCCTGCTTTTCCCTCTTCCTCTTCCCCTCCCTGCTCATACGTGTTCTCTCTCTTTCTCTCCCTCTCTCTCTATCCATCCCTTAAAAAAAAATGGCCAGGTGAGGCAGGGGAGAAAGGTGTGAGAAAGACTAGCAAGAACAAAGCAAAAAAGGTACAATACCCAGTACAGAGGTATTTTTCAAGCTACAAAGAATTGGGTGAGGGGCACCTGGGTGGCTCAGCCCATTAAGGACCTGACTCTTGATCTCACCTCCGGTCATGATCTCGCAGTTTGTGGAATTGAGCCCCGCATCAGGCTCTGCACTGAGAGCACAGAGTCTGCTTGGGATTCTCTCTCCTTCCCCCTCTCTCTGCTCCTCTCTCTCAAAATGAATAAATAAACTTAAAAAAAAAAAAAGAATTGGGTGAGGGGGAGACAGTTTGCTCAAGTAGACCAAATGACAGAGACCCAAATTTTGTTTTAAAAAAGTTTCACCAAAAAACAACTGCATCAAAATTATGTGTTTTGCGGCTCTGGAGAGAGGAGATTGGAGAGGCACCCTTATGCCAGGATAACGCAGAAAGACGTATAGGTTTATATTGGGAAATTAGGCAACTTCCTAGGTTGTGATATTAAAGTGTTCTTCCCCTCCTCCACACAGAGCCTGCTTCAGTCTTGCTACTGACATTCCGACTTAAAGTATTTCCCACAATCATCTGGAAAGTTTGTTAAAAATTATGATACTTGGACCCTATTTCATTAGAATGAAAGATCCAGGAATATGCATTTAACAACATTGTCCCAAGAGGGGCACGTGGGTGGCTCTGTCAGTTAAGCGTCTGACTCTCAGTTTCAGCTCAGGTTATGATCTCAGGGTTTGTGAGTTCAAGCCCTGCTTTGGGCTGTGTACTGACAGCCCAAAAGTACTGTGAAGCCTGCTTGGGATTCTCTCTCTCTCCCTCCCCTGCTGGCACTGTCTCTCAAAATAAATAAATACACTTCAAAAACTTCTCCCAAGATACTCCCATGCCCATAAACCTCCAAGAACCAGCACGGGCAACACCTCTTAAGTCACTGTATGCAGAAATTCATATTTTATTTGAAAGACATTTGGAATTGAAAGACCCAGTATGACTGGTTTCAGGTGCCTAGCAATCGACGGAGCACCTTTAACTATAATTTCCACAGGAAGGTGAGAGGACCCAGAACTCCAGTGACCAGGTGTTGCAATGGGAGTGGGGTGAATGGGCTTGAGTCTCCAGAGCAGCTAGTGTAGTAGTATGGTAGAGGAGATCAATGCAGGAAAAGGGGGGCCAAAAGAGCACAGTAGTCAAAGGCATAATCATCTTATGACATGTAACTTATACCTCCCAGCACCAGTAACCCAACACAGCCACACTATCCCCTATTTACATGGGAGGATAGGAGGAATCAGACATTCTAAATGATGTATCCTGGTCCTCACCCCTCCAGGAAAGCAATTACTAGAGTTTCAGAATGCAGAAGAAAATCTATATTGTTTTCCTCCAAATCCTGTCCTTTTTCCATAACATCAATGGCCAATTTTCAACAGCCAATTTTCACTATATATATATATATATATTATATATATATATTATATATATATATAATATATATATGTCACTTGTGCATATATATATATTTATATATATATATATAATATATATATAGTGTGTGTGTGTGTATATATATATAGTGTGAACTAGCTCTAACCATCTCAATTTGAGGATGTTGGCTCTTTGCATTTTTCCATCATCATCACCATCATAATGATCACCACCATAACAATGATAATAGCTACCATTTATTGAGTGTTGAAATTGCTAGACCCAGTACAAGATGTTTAAAATACACTCTCTAATTTAATTCCCACAACAACCCTGGGTTATAGGTCATTCTATGCATATCTTGAAGATGAAGAAACAGAAGTCCAGAAAGGCCAGGTGACTTGCCCTGGATTCACAGATGCTGAAAGAGAGAGCTGCCAGTGGACCAGAGGTCTTCCTGATTTGAAAGCCTGTGTCCATAACCATCATGCCATTTTCCCTTTCCTTAGTGAGCATCCCTTCTGGGAAATCCTGCCAATGACTAGGTTAGATTCAGGGAAATAGATAGTTTTTCCAGTTTCAGCTGTAAAATATGAACTATGTTGTTAATGAGAAGGGAGCAGTGTGAGATACAAAGTGGGAATAAATGACAAGCTGGTGGCTGCCTGAAATAGTGTTGCAAACGAAGATCTGCTCCTACGAATGCATGGATTTCATGAAGCCTAGCAATATAGGATGGAAACAACCTTCTCATTGGCTGGAATCCGCTGTTAGGGGAGAGCAAAGTAGTAAATTCTCCCTGGGGTCTAGATGCATAGGACCCATGTGAGATCTCACCACAGGGGGCCATGTCTGTGTTCACAGATGGCTGATTGCCTAGGCTAATCAGACACTGACACTGGGCTTGGGAGAGAATGACAGTTATGTCTACTGGCTGTGGGCTAGCCCATCATTCTCGACTGCCGCATTGGGTAGATTTGATGAGCATGCTAATGCTGGTGAGAACACCATGTCCTCCATGTAGACCTCCATGTCCCTTGTGCATTCTGACTCCATCAGGAGAGCGATTAGGGGCAGCTGTGACTGGTGGCTGTGACTGTGGCATGGGGTCGGGAGGGGTTAAGACATGAAGCTAAATGAGAGGTGAAGTCAATTAGATAGTCTGTGCATCACAAGGACCACTAGTTGCTTTCTCTGAGACTGGACCTATGGTTTATCTAATTTTCACTTCAGACCTCCAAGCGTCTTCCCAGAACACTGGTTTATTACTGTTATCTCTACTAGCTTCTTCATTTAACATTTGACTAGTATTTTTCATTCTTTTAATCATGACTAACAGGAAATATCAGACTAGTAAAACCTCAGATGATTTTGTAGTTCAGCTAGTTTAATAACTTTCTGTCTCCTTTCTTTCCTTCTTCCCTCCCTTCCTCTCTCCCTCCCTCTTCCTTCCTTCCTTCCCTACTTTCCTCCTTCCTACCTTCCTTCCTTCCTCCCTCTATCCCTCCATCTCTCCTCCTTCCCTCCTTATTCATTCGTGCCTTCCTCCCTCCTTCTCTCTCTCTCTCCATTTCTCTCTTTCTTTCCTTTTGTGGACAACGAAGAAATGAAAATTATAGGCATCAATCTACTAGCGATAGAGTGAGGATTAAAATTCAAATGCCTTGCTTCATGTCCCTAGACCTTGTGGACAATCATTCAGTTCACTATTCCTCCCGTGATTGCCAAACTCTATTCATAACCAGATCCCAATGAATTTTGCGTGTGTAGTTCATGTTGGCAACAGACATGATAGAAGCAATGAGAGCAATGGTCTTGAAACCACCACTGCAATCTGCAACCCAGGAAAAGTGGCAACGTGGCCGGGAGGATTCACAGCCTTTATTCAACAGAGCCACAAGTGCTGCTGCCTGAGCTGTTGTTGTTGTTTTACAACCAACATTAATACTCTTGGGGGATATTCAGTTGCCTGGAAACAGAAGCCCATCACAGAATTCATTAATATTCAGCCAGTATGCTTTTATGAGCTTTATTATATGATTTTTCTCCTTTGATCCTAATTAACAGGTAAATACCATCAAATGAAACATTCTCTAAGATTTATGGAGCTGAGTTTGAATTTCCAATTTTCTCTTTCCATTCCCAGCTTCCCCGAAGCCAGATGACTTAAGATGTGTTCACTGGGAAAGAAAAGAGGCTCAGGTCAATATTGCTCTGTTTGGGGCGGATATGAGGGGTAAAATCCGTTTATTTAAGAGAAACTGTTAACATTTTCTTCAACTCTGTAGGAACAGACCTGAAATTCTGTCCAGAGATGAAGCTAGATACTATGATTCTGAATTAAACTCTTGAACAGCACAAATACATTTCTAAATGGATGGCTAAGGTGAAAGGTGCATCAGGCGAAAATATGTAGGTAGAAAAGTGCTAACAATTCTTAGACAACTGCTTTGTGCATTGAATTGTATCTTCCGAAAAGATATGTTGACATCCTAACTCCCACTACCTGTGAATGTGACTTTATCTGGAAATAGGGTCTTTGCAGATGGAGTCAAGATGAGGTTCCCAACTTAATAAGGACTGGCATCCTTAAAAGAAAGGACAAGACACGTACAGATTGAGGGACAAGGGAGAAGGCCATGCATATGACCACAAAATTTAAAAAATGGTTGGTAGGAGGGAGGGAGTGATGCATTTACAAGCCAAGGAATGCCAGAGATTGCTGACAATATCAGAAACTAAGAGAGAGGCATTGAACAGATTCTTCTCTACAGCACTCAGAGAAAGTGTGGTCCTGCCAATATCCTGATTTCAGATTTATAACCTCCAGAACTCTGGAAGAATAAATTTCTGTGTTGTTGTTGTTGTTGTTGTTGTTGTTTTCTTTGTATTTTTTTTTGACACCCAGTTTGTGGTAAACTAATGTGGCAACCCTAGGAAACTAATAAAGATATAAAATCACCTGGTTCAAGTAGGTTAAATTTGCTTTATTGATAAATACTGAAATAATCAAACATCATGGAAGAGTTTTAACAATGGTATCTGTAATTAAACTTTTTGTTCAGATATATAAAATAGTTCTTGCCAGACTCTTTCTAATAAATTTGATTAACTAAAGCTCTACTAAATCTTTATCATGAAAGGCATATTCAGGAATATGTAGTTTTTGTAAATATAATCCATAAGAAATAGAATAAATTAAAAAGTTGAAAACAAACAAGTATTGGGCAAAGATGTATCCTATGTTTGATTTTTCATTACCCTCTTTAAGATATTTGGTGGGAGACATAAATCATTAACTATTAATTCACTCATTTATGTAATAATACACTGATAAGTCATTCCTTAAGTATGCATTTACAATGTTTTATAGATGTTTTATTCTTCTCATCTGTCCTCTTAGCTGATCCTTTTGCAAACTAAAATTATCAATATTTGACAGATATCCACAGAATTAACATAGTCACATAATACAGACTCAAGAGATATTATGTCAATCACCAGAAACTTCTCTTTAATTTTAAAACAACTTACCCTACCTATTCAGCTAACCTATTTCTATTACTGTCATATCAGGTGGGGTATACCAATATCCTAAAAGAGTTAACTCTTGAGATAAAATTAAAAAATCTTCACAACTTACAACTAGTCTAATTTGCTGCACTTGAAATTTAGAGCTTTGAGAATGTTCTGTCACTTCTCCTTGAATACCTGCCTTATATACTTATTGGCTTTGGAGATGTAATATCACATGGGTTAAGACAGATGAATCCTTCATTCAAAATAAGCAGAAACTTTATAATAATGGGTCCTACAAATTGTTGGGCAAATATTTTCAAGTTAAAGAATTGTAGAAGTTTTAAAGAATAATTTACCTCCCTAAAAGAATAGACAGAAGTCAATATATAAACTGGTGGAGGTAAGGGATTGTTGTCACCAATATAAGACAATAATAGAAATGTGAAGCAGGAAGTTGTGTTGTTAATAAAATTGCTAGTAATCCATCAGGCGGAAATAATCATATAGAGAGAGGGATTCTATAAGTACATACATACATAGGGCTTCTCAAATCCTTCCTAAAAAAGAACCACAAAAGGAGGGATTAATTTGCCAGGTGTTGAGGACATAATCTAAAGCAACTGCCACAAAAACAGACAGGTTGGAGCGTGGAGCCTGCTTCAGATTCTGGGTCTCCATCTCTCTCTGTCCCTCCTCTGCTTTCACTCTGTCTCTCTCTCAAAAATAAATAATAAACATTAAAAAAATCATATCTGCCATAATTGCCTACCAAGCAGCAGAGTCCATTGTTGAACAGCTTGTTTGAAGTGGACATAACTAGCACTACCCTTACCTGGGTCTCCTCACATTTTCAGGAAGTGAGAAGACTATATTTCACTTCTTTAGCCCCCTGCAGTGGTCAAGGTCACACGACTACTGTCTTAGTAAATTATGAGTACAAATGAGGTGTATCCCTCTTGGGTCAGGTAATGAAAATCCCCCTCATAATCTTCCAACCATTTCTTCCCCTTTGGTGGAGAGTATGGAAGTTGTGCATTCAGATGATGAAGCCATATGAACAGATTGGATCACCATGTCATCGAGCAGGAGGCAGCTAGATAGGTCTGGGCAGGGCCCAAACTAGAGCAGACCGGGTATTTAAGAAATCAACTATGTAATAAAACACTGAGATCGTGAGTTTCTTTGCCATCATACCATAAGCCCAGCCTAGCCTGACCAAGAAAACAGGCCATGTCTATCATTTGGCTTCATTAGTCTCCTGGCCCACAGAAGACCTGTGGGCATGGGAGTCTTTTAATTATGTAGTTGGATTCCTGAATACACCAATTTACTAGGGCACTATCAACATTCCATTTCATTTAGCCCTGGGTAGATTTCAGGATGGTCCCCTCACATTTCTTCCCTTTTTACTCCTGTGAGGGAATAACTTCCCCACACAAGCCTTTCTCAATAAAGGAAGGGCTGTTTTTTGTTTATTTGTTTGTTTGTTTGTTTCGGTTTATTTCAAAGTAGATCTAGTAATTGGTCTAGATGGGTGAAACCACAATCCTGTGGACTTAAAGAAGAGTTTCAACTAAAAGGTTAGTGTTGTGTTAGGTTGTCACTGTTCCAAGTATTTGCCGGTTTTCTCTCAGTGCTGCCCCCCCTCCCCAGCCCCACCTCCATACTTGGCATTGCTGCTGGGCCAGGGAATTAGCAAGGAATCCTTTTCAGACTTCTGGTCTACCTGGCTCTGTGTTGGGTGCTGCCAATGGGACACAGGGTTGGGAAATCAGTAGTCAGGGAAAAGAGAGACAATTCTTGCTTCTGGAGCTGACAATGTGGCAGTTGATGTAGAGAACATAGAGGTAGGCTGATTTCAGACTCCAACATCCAAGGCATGGGCTGCATGTTTTAACCAATTCCAGGGGTGCATGGATGGTTCAGTCGGTTAAGTGTCAGACTTCAGCTCAGGTCATGATCTCACTGTTCATGGGTTCAAGCCCCATGTCAGACTCTGGGCTGACAGCTCAGAGCCTGGAGCCTGCTTCAGATTCTGTGTCTGTCTCTCTCTTCCCCTCCCCTTCTCTCTCTCTCTCTCTCTCTCTCTCTCTCTCTCTCTCTCAATCTCTCCAAATAAATAAATACTAAAAATCGTTTTACCAATCCAGCCCTTGTCAGTGGAAATGACCACAACAGCACAACTTGCAATGCATCAACATGTACAGTACCTACCCATGGATCTAACCCAGAATACTTGCAACTCTCAATCTTGAGAATTACTGATTTTTCATTTTGCTCCTCCAGCCTTCTGCCTATCCCCTTTTCACTCTTATAGTCCTTTCTACCCTACTGCAGCCAACTTTCTGAATTAAATCCTATGGGTTTGAAATACCTAGGACGGTTGACAAGATCCCGAGGTTGTAACTACTTTAAAATTCTATTTGTGTACCGAGTAAAGGGAAACCATTTTGATAGCCACATTTGAAGCATGTTATGGAATCAAAAAAGCCTATATTCAAATGTTAGCTGGGTCACACCCACACTATTCAGTGTCATTGAGTCTCATTAGCCTTTTCTGTAAAACCAAGATGATGATATTGTCATAGCTTTAAAGTGTACTCATTATAATGTCTTAGTTATTAATATTAAGTACTAAGTGACATTAATAACGATTGTGAACATTTCTCAAGTGCTGGCAGTGCCAGTCATGGGCTAGTGCTTCTTCATAGGGACTGTTGGACAATCCATTAAACTGTGAAGTGGGTTTCATTGTCTAACACATTTCATAGATATAGAACTCAAGTTTAAAGAGCTTAACTAATTTGCTCAAGTCAACGATTTAGTATGGTTGAAGCCAATACTCTAGACTCTGCAATCTGCAAGTTGATTCTGCAGTCTGACTCCCAGGCCGGCAACTTCATCACCATGAGACAACACCATTCTCATTGTATCAGACCTGCCAAATACAGTGCCTGCCGTGTGACAATCACCTAGTAAACGACAGATATTATTCCTTACCATTAGTAACTACAGGGATCACCGGCTGAGGGCAACTGACCATGCTTAACCAAGAACATCAGAGCTTAGATTAGGCTGCCACCTTTGACTTGTCCTCCTCTCTTTCATCTCACACTGGACCAACATGGCAGTTACAACGCGCTATGGCAATGCTGTTGGGCCATGATGCCCATACCCCGGTGGGAGCTGGAAGGGGTTTGCATTGTCTCTGTCTGTATACCACAAAAACAGAGGGACAGAGAACTCGAGCTGCTTGTAGATGTTAGACAATATGCCCACTCCTCCTCCTTACTGTGAAACACGTTCATCAGTCAGAGTAATGATTAAAAGAACCAAATGTCAGAGCTGAATTAGCAAAATGACCTGATCCAGCAAAATAATGGGGACCCTAAAAAGCAAAGTGTCACTTCCTTAACAGTTCTCCTCAGATCTTTTTAAATGACCTCCTGTCTGAATTTTGCCTGAAAACCCTGCCTCTTTTTGTGTTTCCCCTTGAAGCACTTTGCGATATGATGGATGGAGCATGCCATATAAAAATAAATTGGATGGTATTCCCTCCTATTATCTATGATTCCTTGATCGTCCAACAGAGTTTTTAATAAACATTTGAATTATTTACAGTAATCTACAAAGGCATTTTAATAGTGCATGTGGTAGAGGGAAGAGAGTGAAAAATGTCTTTGCCTTACTCTGACGGAACCAATGAACCATGACACAAATGATCGCCTGCCTCATTTGTAATTATTCATTGTAAAGATCTTCATTCAGTGGCAGAAATTTTCTGGCTCTGGGTCCTAGTGATTATGCGAGCAGGAGAGTTATTTGCCACAGTCTCACCCGAGGACAAACTGTACCGCACACAAAGTTTGGGATGGACTTCAGCGAAGCAAACACAGAAGGTGACAAACGTTATTGCCAGTGAGGTCACTTTCAGCCCAGTCCCAGCGAGATAAACAATTAGGTTCTACTTTTCCCACCCATAGAGACATCACTCTGTTGTCACTCTGCAGAGTTGATATTTGTGTTCAATTATTTTGAAAAGATTTAGCCAGCTGCTTTTCCCCATTACCGCCTTATGCATTGCCGATGGAACCCAGTGTGGGTTAAGTCAATGGAGATTGTCTGATGAGGCCAGGTGCCTTTAAGCTAACTCAGATCAGACACTGACATGTAAATATTCCCATTTTAGCTCACATCTATGGTCTTATTTACTTTGTTCTCCAGCTAGCTTCTATTCTAGTACACCTATTTCTTGGTGGGGTTTTTTTTAAGTTTATTTATTTTGGGAGAGAGAGAGAGAGAGAGAGAGAGAGCACAAGTGGAGGAGGGGCAAAGAAAGAAAGAGAGAGAGAATCTCAAGCAGGCTCCACACCCAGTTCGGAGCCTGATGCGAGACTCAGTCCCACAACCCTGAGACTATGACCTGAGCCGAAATCAAGAGTTGGGTACTCAACTGACTGAGCCACCCAGGCACCCCTAAGTCCTGTTTTTTTTTTTTTAACTTTGCCTTCTATTCTAAGCTATGTACACTCTCTGGAGTTTTCTTATAATGGATCATTTTCCTCTTCATGGTTGGTTTTCTATATTCTCTAAGAATTTGGGGAATATCTCTCTTCTAGACCCTTGCGCTAAAGCCTTTAGCTATAGTCTCTTCGGATAAAATAGTTAGCAGCACCCTGGGAAAGGCAATTCAAAAATGTAGATAAATCAGTGGCTTTCTAATGTAGGGTATTTTAGAATCACCCAAGACTTTTAAGCAAACCAATGCTCAGGTTCTCACCCAGACTAATGGAATTAGAAGTTTTGGGGCTGAGTCTAGGTATTGTATTGTTTAGAGTTTCAGGATGATCTTAATATTCTGGAGCTAAAAACCACAGATCCAAGTAATCTGAGATGTCACTTCCAATTACAAAAGAAGAAAATACTAACCAGTTGTAGTTGGTCTATATCTACCCAGATTGAATTAATTGAAAATTGATATTCAGTTAAAAACTATTGATCAAGCATTGCCCATACATCAAATCTTTCCAGATACCAGCACTGAACCTGGTACATTTTAGTTATATAAGCCAATACAGCTTCTTTTTGCTTAAGCCAGTTCAGTTGGGGTTTCTGCTCCCTAAAAGTTCTCTTTGATATTAACAGGATGGCAAATAAGGGGATGTGTGGGTATAAGAGGGAAAGTGTGTGTGTGTGTGTGTGTGTGTGTGTGTGTGTGTGTGCATGTGGGTTAGTGAGTTGATGATGTTGTGTGTGTAATAAATAGATTATTTAATAAAGAAAACATCACAGCATCCTGATGAAAGGCGGTGGTGCAGAAACCATTGTTTGAGGTGTTTTCCCTGACAATAACAGAGTCTTTCATTACATTGCCACATTCTATGACCAAATAAATAAAATAGAGCATTTATTTTATCATCATGTGGGTACCATGTGCATGGGGGGTGTGGCTGGGGGGCAGAGACAGAGACAGAGACAGAGAGAGAAGTGGAAGTGGAGAGGATTTGCAATGAAGCTCCTTTATCAAAAATTCTACTCTCTCAGAGGACATTTGTGCAATGGAATGAAACATTTGAAATGCAAATTTCACAACATTCAAATGTGCTATGTAAGTTTCCCCCTAGAGATGAACAAAGGAGAGATATGAAAGGAAGCTTACAGGGGAAGTTATTCTAGCCATGAACATAGACCATAAGGAAGTATTTAAGCGTGCAGTAGAGTCAAATGTACAGAACCAAGGTCAGGTATGGGAGGTATGGGAGCAGACCCATACATCACGAGTTGCAAGGTTACACTCACACACTGTGAAGGGACTCTGAGAACCAGAATGAAACTGGGTAGGCTTGGTCTTCCCATTTGAACTTGAGTTTTGAAGCTTCTAGCTCCAGTAGACAATGTCGTTGCATAACTATTACAACTAGGAAAACCACAACTAGAAAAGAATCACAGGATCCTCATGAATATTTTTAGTCTGTTTCTTTGTTTTCATCAGTGTTTAAAATTTTGCCTTATAATTAATGCGTTTTTATGTGAGGAAAGTGTGTTTACTCATTTATGGTACTAATCTGCCTCCTACCGCAAATAGTACCCCCTGCATTTCCCAGATATTTTCAAGTAAAATAGCATGACATGTCTCGCTGTAGCAGCATGAGAACAAGCATGTGACGACAAAGAAATAAATTTCATTTTAATTTTTTAAAAAGTAACTGGAGCCCTACTATGTGTATTGGACCAGGAATAAAGCCTGAAACATAATATATCCATTCCTTCAACAAAGATTTACTAGACACCTGTTATATTCCAGTTTCCCTGTTGCATGTTATATACATGATTTAATTTGATCATTATAACGAACCAATAGGATGTACAGACAAGAAAAAAATGAAGGTCTTATGTTTCTCAGAACATTAAACCCATGTGTTTTCATTATGTTAAATTTTGATGAGCACCTATGATGTGCTAAGTACATTATACTTGCTCTATTAATTAATTATGTAAAATTCTCTATTAAGAGTACCATTTTATTGGGGAATGAAATTGGGCTCACATAGAATAAATAAATAAACAACAGCCATTTAAATCCAAGTCTGTCTGATTTCAAATCCCATTCTCTTTCTTGTATCTATATATTATGATTATTTAGCTAAAATTAGTGAGCATACATGACTTTTGAAATGAAAAAGGAATATGTTGTTTAAAAAAATAAGGGGAAGATGCAAATCAATCTTATTCCTTTGCATTCGTATTTTGGCATTGCCTATGTATAGCAACGTCTGGGTTGACAACTTTTATTCATCAGGCTTGGGTCTGAGGGAGGGAGCATTAACCCTCCAACAAAATTATCTTTCAGAACATAATTGTGTGCTATCAGTGAGTATCCTAAGGGAAATGATGGTAATTCCCCAAAATAGAGTTCTGCACATGACTTGGGCAAAACAGCATTATTTTTGGAAGTACATGTCCTCCCAAAGGGGCTATTTTGAAGGGGATGAGATTATCTTAGAACTCTCAGTTTGTTCAACATCTGTCACAGTATGTTACAGACTCACCCAGTTGTCTACTGAACCAACGGGAAGAGAGAGAGAGCTTAAAAAGCCAACAAAAACGTTGATGGATTGGAATTTGGAAACACTTTTTCTTTTGCTCACTAGAGCACTACACTCATCTGGTTTTCAACCTACTTCACTGGCCACTCCCTCTGGGTCTTCTTTGATGGCTCCTCCTTTTCTCCCAGGGATGAGTACTTGAGCTCTTCTTTATGCTTAATCACTCCTTAGATGACATCATCTAATGCGTGTCGTTACATTCTATTTCTATGCTGACAGCTACTAAATTTATAGCTCAGCTTAGATCGCCTCCCAGATGTCCAGGCTCTGATGTCCAGCTACCTACTTAATATCTCCACGTGGATAGCTAATACATATTTGAAACTTATCATGCCTAAAATCAAATTTCGGATCTTACCTCCAACCCGACTATCGTGTGTGTGTGTGTGTGTGTGTGTGTGTGTGTGTGTGTGTGTGTGTTTCTTTAGTTCATTTAAGGGCAACTCCGTATTTATGTTTGCTCAGACTCAAATCTTTGAAGTCATCTTTAATTCCTCTGTCTATCTCTTGTACCACACAGCTAATCTGGCAAAATCCTTTAAATCATAACCAGAATCCAGCACTTACCAGGAACGACATCACCACCCCCTTGGTCAAACCACCACCATCTCACACCATTCATTTCCAGGAATGCCCACCTATAATCAATTCCTAACATAGCAAGCACTGCAAACTTTTCCAAAGGTAAGTTAAATCAAGTTGGATACTGCTCAAAACCCATGCATGTTTTTCCATTTCACAAAAAGTCAAGCCAAAATCTTCACAGTGACTCACAGGGTTGTGCATGATCGAAACCCTCGATTTTTCTCTGACCTCCTTACGTGCAATTCATCCTCACTCCTCTTGACCCAGCCACCTGGCCTCCTTGCTGTACCTGAACGTGAAAGTCCCAATACCACCTCAAGGCTTCTGCACTGGCTGTTCTTGGTGCAGGAACACTCTTTCCCATACCACCTGTGCCAGAATTCTCTTCCTCATCTGTGAGATGAATTTAATTTGTATTCTCCGAAAGAACCTTACCATGCTTATAAAATGGAACAGGTTCAGTAGCTAGCTACTGACTTATTTTCTACTGAAAAGGGCAAATTCCATGAAAGCAGAGGACTCCCAAATTCCAAACCAAAGATAACATGTCCAACACCAGGTAGGTACCAGGAGATGAGAACGAAAAGCTGAGTTAAGCAGGGATCTTCTGCTCCCATGGAATACAGCTCAACCAGGAGACCTCACAGCCTCAAACAACCTAGGTCCAAGAACCCTAGGAAATCACATGTGTAATTTGTTTTTCCTGAAAAGACTCTTAGTCTAGTGATGTTAAACAGAAGCTTTACTTTCCTTATGGGTGCTACTTACACTCTATTTACTACCTCTATGGAGCATGTATAAACAGATATGCTCTTCCTCTTGAATGGATTTATTTTTATATTTCCTGTCAGTTACTGTACTCCAATAATGAGAGAAATTTGTGTTATAGAAAGGCTGACAAATATACACAGAACAGTTCATGCAGAGCCAAGCCTTTAGAGAATTAGTTAAAATCATCCTACATACAAAATTCAAGTGATCTACCATCAAGAAACCCATGGCTGTTAGACATACTATAATCAAAACGTCATGACCATCACCACTGATCCCATAAAATAACGAAACCATAACTTTGACCCTTAAGGCGTTTACAACGAGTGCAGGGACATACAGCTCTCAAATATACCTAATAGGTTGGTAAGGGCTCTAAATACGCTACGAAGAACTTGAGGCTGAAAAAGAAATGGGGACAGATTTAATTTAACTGATACAATTAGAAGAAATTTCATGAGGTGACATTTTTTTTTTATGTGGGCTTTGAAGGACAAAAAGAATATCAAAAGTAGAAATGGAGAAGAGCCAGAAAAGCTTTAGATTATATTGTTAGTCATTCATTCATGACAAGAATTACTTACTTAGAGCTTTCTTTGTGTCAAGAAATGTCTTAGAGACAAGAAAGATCTTCCTCATTCAGAAGGAAGAAAAACTACAGTAGTAAGAAAAAGAAACTGGCTGAGGAACTGGGAAGGCAAAAAGTAAAAGCATAGTTAATTCATAAAATATGACTGGTAGAATGGGAACCAAAGGAGCTTGAATTGGTCTCTTATTTCTAAAAGTGTATGATTTTGTTGTAAAACTCAATGGAAGTGTTGATTTTTAGCATAATAATCAAGAAACTTGCATGATGCACTTCAGTACTTTGGGTTCATACAATAGCAAGGTTTTCTGAGCAGGGAAGCGGGATTCTCAATGTTCTTCCCAGAAGGGAAAAATTTTGCTAACATGGCCCCAGGAACACTGGGCTGATGAGGTTCCTCAAACACAAACCCCACAAATTCCTCTAGAAGAGTTCATTCTGCGTTTGCTTCAGGGCAATCGTAACCCATTTAGATAGAAAGTAAAACAGGGTATCACAAGACACCAAATTTGGTTATAGAGAAACTGACTTTACAGGGATTTTCTTGAAAGTATTAAATGTGTTTGGTGTCCCAAGTGCAATTGTCTTTGGACCGGAGTTATGGAGTATTAAAACATTTATTTGGACTGATTGATGTGGTGATGATGCCTGGTCATTTCTCGTTAGAACTCTGAGTGCCCAAACAGCCAGTCTGTCTTTGCTGTGACCATCTTGCACATTTCTATTTGCAGCATGACACAGCTCACATTTTCAATCTATACAATAAGCCATTATGATTAAACATACGTCAGGCCCTCTCTTCCGCCTTGTTCTATAAACACAATTGCCATCAGTGTTTGTCTCTTTAGATACATGTATTCGATTTATGTGGACCACAGGAACACGGAGTGAGATAACTTCAACTGTCCTGAGAATGTTCATTCTCATTCCTCACTGCCCGTCTCCCTTTATATCTGGTTGGGGTGATTGCCTGCCTGCCAAGATTTAAAAGGTAGACTACTGTTCATGGCATAGACTTAGAAACAGAATTGAGTACCCTGATCAGCCCAACTTCCCCCAATCCTCAAAGAGTAGCTTCAGTCAAATATCATTTGACCATAGGGAGAAATTTCTAAGTATATCATGCACTGAAATTTACCAAACAGAATAGCTTCCCCAAAAGTCAAAAAATGGGTATCTGCTTTCCTTTGCAATCTTTCTGCCACATAATTTCATTGTCTTCCAAACTCAGTATTTCCTAGATGGCTTTTGTTAGATATGCGTAGTAAACTGCAAACACATCCTGGCTAAGGTACCCGAAGGAGTGGATGGCCAGAGCAATATTCCCAGGATATATATGTAGAGTCACTGGGCTCCTACAAAGATAAGAGTCGACCTCCTTCCACTAAAGGAAATAATAGAGATATTCAAAAGGTGGGCGATCAGGCAATGAGAAGACAAGAAGTTAATAATTCAGACAACACCAGACACACACACACACACACACACAAGGTTAGCCCTTCACCTGTTGTCCAGTTCTGTGCTTTGGTGGTTTGTTGTATGAGCTGAGGGGTTCGTGGAATTCAAGATAGCTGAGCAGAGCGGGGCCAATGCTAGAGTTGGCAGGGCCACAGAGGGTCCCAAAAAGAATGGAAGTAGATGATATACCTCAAAACCTCAATTCCGGTGCTCAGTCTATAGCTCCCTTCACCTTTTCACCCTGATGACTCCCAAATTTGTATTTTTCAGATTCAATCTCTTCCCTGAACTTCAGACCCATTTATTCAACTACTAACTCCACTTAAACCAAACGTCCAAAATAGACACTCCTTCCTAAGTCCACTTCTCCCAAAGACTTCTCCATGTAATCAAATGGCACTCCTCTTCCCATAGTTACATAGTCCAAAATCTGATCATCTTCCTTGGTTTCTCTTTCCTCTGACATCTTTTATATAAGCCACCTAACAAGTCCTGACACAGCTATGTTAGAATTATACTACAAACTTTATCCGTTCTTACCAAATCTACGGCTAACACACAAAGCCAGCCCCAATCATGTCTCCCCTAGACTACCACAGAAGACCTTTAGCAGAGTTTCCTCTTTTTGTACTTGCCACACTTTTCCCTGTGCCTCCAACAGTGGGTTCTCCAGGCACAGCAGCCAAAGGGATCCTTCTCAGCAACAAAATCAGATTACCTCAGCCCTCCGCTCAAAAGGGTTCCAGTGACTTAGCACCAGGTTTTGAATAAAATAGAAAATCTTTAGCAGGGCCTGCAAGGTCCCACATGGTCTGGCCCTGCATACTACTTAGACTTCACTTTGATACAGCTGCCCTTCACTCTTGCTGTGTTTTCAACATGGTCAGTGCTTTCCTGCCTCCAGCATTGTATGCTAGCTCTTACCTCTTCTTAGGATGTCTTCCCCCACGATTTCTAAAGGGCTGAACACTTCACATCACGTGGGTTTTTCTTCAGATTCTGCCTCTTAAGATCATCCTACCTAAAATAACCCTCATCTCCACCCTGTGACCCAAGGATACCCAGTGACCCAACTATACCCAACTACATTTTGTTTTCTTAGCACACACACCACCTGAAACATTATGTCAATGGTTGCCTGTTTAGTACCCGTGGCTTTCGAAAGAAAATAATTTCCATAAGAGGTCAAGACTGTTTCATTCACCATTGTTTCTTCAAAACTTAGACCAGTGCCTGGCACATAGTAGATGCTGAATACGTCTTTGTTAAATCAAAACACAATCTTGGGGTAAAACAAGATAGCTGCCAACCTTCCAGCCACAGTACATGATGGCTACATTAAAACTATTTGGAATTAGTTTAAAGGAACTTTCTATTTCTGTACACCATCTTATAAATTCAATGCTAATTGTACGTACTTTCTTATTTAGCTTTTCTTTTCTTTCTTTCTTTTTAATGAGTACAAATAAAATGGATGGCCACGGCTTCTCTTGTTTTGTATAGAAATCTTTCCCTTGAGTGCTAAAATGGAAAATTAGATACAAAGACATTTTTCTTAAAGGCCTAAGGAATGGTGGGGGGAAAAATGCATTGAGGCTGGAATCTTATGTTCTGGGTTTTTTCTTAGAAAAAACCTCAACCCTGTTCAGGAATTCCTGTCGCTGAATTGGCTATCAGGGCACCTTGTAAAGATTTAGGCATAGGGCAACTTAAATAAAAGTCAGAATTTAATTAAACTTCCACATATGTACTATGACGGATCTTACTAAATATGCAATAAAACAAATATCCTTTGCTTATGTTTTAAAATCGCAAATAAAAAGACTAATATAAAAAGTGCCAATATTGGCAAACACTTGAGAGAGTAGCTAAAGTTGGGACATTCCATCTAAAAAAATAAGACTAATGATATCCCCTCCCCCCCCCACACACACACATCTATGATGAGGCTTACATAAGGAAAAGGAGGTGAATAGGCTTTGATAATTATACTGCACTACGGTTATCAAACATAAGGGTCGTCAAGAGTATTGGTGGGCAAAGGAGTTCCATCAAGTCCTGGAAAGCCCCAGACTCCATTAGTCACGCTTTAGCCCAGCTGCACACCTTTCCTCTGACTTAGCAGAAAGAACAATGTGGTATGGCAGAACAAACGCACATGTGGGAGGCAGGATACAGGGACCGTAGTCTCAACTGTAGCATTAGTTCACTGAATGTCCTTGACTCTTTCACATCATTTCTCTATCTTTGATTTTATATGCCATACAAAATGGACCCTGAAGGTGTGACCTCTAAGCATCTTCCAGCTCTACATGTCGTGATTTTTATATTCCTTGGTGCAACCGTAGTATGATGCTGCCCAACCATGAGAACCTGAGTAGATGCTATGTCCACTCCTTTCATTTCCTACCAGGACAACGAATTGAGGGACATGTCTTTCGGATAAGAGACACCTTGATGGGCCGATAAATCAGTCTCATCCTCTGCACTTCTGCAAAAGCGGGGCCAGGTTTGAGAGATGAGTGGCGCTAGGTCTTGAGAGGTAGACTGTGGAGTGAGATGTTATCTCATTGGATATACCACTTTACCCCAAGAGACAGAAACTGGATAATGAAGACAAAACAATACAATTAGCCTTATGATACTGTTTTTCTCCAACTTCAGAGCAGCTCCATAAACCTTTTGCTTTATGATTTGGAGGTCTCTCAGTCTCTGTCTCTCTGTCTCCCTTCTCTTCCTTCCAGTCAAACGAAATACACAGGTCCAGTAAGGCAATACAAACGTTCTGAGTCTCTGTCTATGTTTTCATTGTCTGGTATCCCCCCTGTTCTCATCTGCTGCTGCAAAGTTCTTCCTTCCTGCCATAAGCACAAAACTAAGAGAATATTTTTTTTTACTTATAATAAATAAATGAATAAATAAAGATTTGCTTTCCATCTAAAAGGAAAGTGAAGTGGAAAAGTGAGCTATTTCCCCATATTTAGACTTAGTCCTTTTCTCTGGATATGCTGAATCCTATAAAGAACAAATATAGGGAGACTGACTTAATTGTGTAGGTTTTATTACAAAATATTTATTTTTAGTTTATTAATACTAATAATCCTATTAACTGATGTATCTTAACACTGACTGAGAATTCCCATTTCTCTAGTATAAATTCAGGCTGGCTCATTTGAACACCCTAAGAAAAGAGCAGATTTCCAAGAGTAACTGAAACGTAAAATTTGAAAAGGAAGAAGGTAAAATAAGATAAAGTGGGGAGAAAGGGAAGGAGGAAGGGGTAGGAGGAAGGAGAAGAGGAAAGAGAATGGGTAAAAAGCAAGAGGAATGAGAAGGTAGCAAGGTAGAGGGGGAGGAGGAAAGATGGAAGGGAGAGAGAGAAGGGAGGAAAGAAGGAAGGAATGAAGGAAGGAATGAAGGAAGGAGGGAAGGAAGGAAAGAAGGAAGGAGGGAAGGAAAGAAGAAAGGAAGGAAGGGGCTTTCCCAGTTTAAGAAACAAGAAAAAAATCAATATCAGGCAAGTCTTCAGCACTGTGAGAACACTTAAGCAGTGGAATCTGCCTAGGGTCTGGTTTAGGAATAAGCACCAGGCATAGCATGTGCACTCCTCAGGAAACCACACACCAATTCCTAGTAGGGTTGAATCAAGCTTTTATCCTTCTATTATTCAAAAGCAGATCCCTTTAGTTGGGAGTATAGTATTTCCTTTTCCAACCACAGTATTACAAGCCAAAGTCATGGATGCTCCAAAAAACTATTAACAATCCCTTTCTTAGCTTTGTTTCCTTCCAAAGGAAGACTACAAGAATTAGTCTGTCTGCACATCAGAATTTCACTTGCTTACTGCCCATTCATCAGAGAAATTGCAAACACATTTGGCAGAAGGATGGAGAGAACATGGTGGGATCGTGCATCATCTCATATCCACCCAAATTATATTTTCTGCAGATCACAGATTATTTTATTGGAAATAAGAGAGGAAATAAGTAAGCAATTGGTATCATGGGAGGAAGGAATGCATAAACCTCCATAACTTTGTAACTCTGGGAAGAGCTTATGGATTATTCCAGTAGTGAATTGGTAGATGATCACTGAATTCTCAGTGAGTTACCTACTGAGCGTCTCTTCTCTGCTCTGTAACAGAACAACACACAAAGAAATATGTGACTAATGCTCAAATTAAGAACATTACTTAATATGGTTCAAAGATCCCCAAAGTCAATTGAATGACTTTAGGCCCCTTTGACAAAAATAAATGGCATCACAGACTTACTACTATTGCACAACAAAGTAAGCTGTGAACAAAGCCTTGTAGATGAGAAAGTGGGTAAGTGTTGCCCTAGTCAAGAAAGTTCCTGTAATCCTGAGTAGCCTAATCTAATAAACATTGCATTAAGAATTTGAATGTTATTATCAAAACCATCAGCCTTCATAGGGTGCAAAACAACCCACTGGGATGCAGAAAGAAATTATTAGACTTTCTATTTATAAGATGAAACTCAAAATACAAAGCGAATAAGCTTCACTTACATTGCCATGTGGATTATCTCTGGAACCCTTGCTTGGGTCAAACATAAGATGGTTCCAGATCTCAGGGGGTTAACAGGTGTCCTGCGGGAACACTGAGGCCACAAGACAGGGGCTTATAACTTTAGCCTTTCTTGTTTGTTTGCTTTAAGCACATTGCAACCTGCTGTAGTTCCTGTGGGCCAGGTTGAGCAGACTGGTGTATTACATTATCTGGTTTTAATTAAACTATCATCAAATGGACAAATGGTTTAAATGATTTTTTTTCCAAGAGCTGCAGACTGGAGATAATACTAATAATGCAAGTAAAAGTGAGCAAGTCAAAAATGGCAAAGCTGACATTTTCCCTTAACCTTGTAGGTAGCTCTTTATCAGCCATAAGATGAAGCAAAACTCATGACTAGGTAAGCAGTTCTGACAAGGCATCTTGCTAAAAATACTAGAAAACCTCAGGAAGATTCTCTGAAATATTTACAGCTACTATTGTCAAGAATGAACTTTGTCCTAAGAGTCTATTTTGTTATAAGCTATTAGCTAATAATAGTACAAAGTCAGCATGATTAATAAGACATAACAAAATACTATTTTTTCATTTTATTCTCAAGGCTTTCATAAGTAGTATAGTAGTAGACATATTACTATATAGTAGAAGACTACTGATGGCTTAATATTGTAATTCATGAATCTACTTTATAGATATTAATAACAATATAAATCTAACATTTGAGCAATTCCATATTTAGCAATGTTTAATGCTAAGATGCTTGAAAAAAATGAAAATAACTGTCTTATGAAAAATGCTTTTTCACTCTTATGTGGATCCTGAGAAACTTACCAGAAGACCATGGGGAGGGAAAGGGAAAAAAAATTTAGAGAGGGAGGGAGCCAAACCATAAGAGACTCTTAAAAACTGAGAATAAACTGAGGGTTGATGGGGGGTGGGAGGGAGGGGAGGGTGGGTGATGGGCATGGAGGAGGGCACCTGTTGGGATGAGCACTGGGTGTTGTATGGAAACCAATTTGACAATAAATTTCATATAATAAATAAATAAATAAATAAATACATACATACATACATACATACATACATAATTTTAGATAGAGGAATAGCCTGAAATTTTAGTTTTGGGAAAGTAACTAACTGATTGTATTACAGGGAGTAGATTGTAGGAAAATATAAAAACAGAGTTATCTGCGAGGAAGCTAATTCAATAGTGAAGACAAGAATCAAAGCAGATCTCAAGGAATCAAGTAGACTTCTCTCTAGTTTCTATACTGCAAAATAGTCCTGAGTATTTGTCCACAGGGAATTGTCTTATAGAGAAATAATATAACCCAAAGGCAAAATGTCATAGGGCTCAAAACAACAACAACCAAAACAAGAACAAGGAGGAAAAACCTACCAAGGAAGTCAGACCCCCACTCTTCAGTTAGCTCTTTTGAGCTAAAACTGAGGGGAAGGAAAGGAGAAACTTCTCCTTCTCCTAGGAAGAGAATGAAATAAATCAGAAAGAGTTTCTATCTGCTCTTCCCTTCATAGGATCCCTGTGACTTACATCTGAAAAGATCTACAAGGTCAGCCCTCTGTGCTTCTCAAATTTTACAGGCAAAGAAGTCTTCTGAGGAGTTAGTGAAAATGCAGATTCTAACTCAGTAACTAGATTGGGGCCTGGGAGTCTCCATTTCAAACAATCTGCTGATGCTATTACTGATGGTCAGCAGACCGCATTTAGAGCAATCGTCCAAATTTATCTGAGCTTGTATTATGCTTCATGAAAAATATGAGAGCATATATCTGCCATATACGTGGATTTATTAATGTGTAAAGTAATATATTTGTTATTACTTGCTACCAATATTATGGGTGTTACAAAATGCAACCAAAAATAGAAAATTACAAATGATAATATTTACAATAAATGCAAATAGCAGTTCTGATATCTTCTTCCTTCACCCCTGCCCCCCACGGGATCATATTTTGTACCCTCAAAGCAGGCCTCCCACTCTGGAGGCTGCAGGCCTAGACGGTGAATGTTAGTTACTTGTTTGTTTATTTGTTTGTTTGTTTTTGTCTGAAATGTGGGTCATAACTCCAGGTGAATAGCAATGCCTTAAGGTATTTACATAAGCCAGCTCTCAAAGCTTCCAAAATGTGGATTGGAAGCTTCCAAAATGGGAATGGGAATCTTGTGTGTATTTCTAATATGTAACTTCCTATAAGCTTAATTCTTGTTGAAAATAGCATGATTATTCATCATTAATTATTAACCCTTACAAAATAGGTTAAAGTTAAAAGAAATAGCAATTTTCAAATAAATACTGATAACCTAGAATCAATCAGGTGCTTTTCCTACTAAGTTGAATTGAAATCATGCAAGTTCCTACATAATCAAACATTTTCATATTCTTTTAGCTATTTTTCACTTATACTCTATGTAATCAAGAGTTGTGTACATGATGTAAAACAGCTCTAAACCATGCACAAAGGAGTCCATCAAAATAGAATAATCCACCTTCCCAAACTTCCAAAATGGTTCATAAAAGAAATGGAGAAAATAAGGCTAAGTGTCTTTCTTGGGCTAATTATAAAACTATATGGGTATTTGCCCCCAAAGCAAGGAAAGTTTTCTTGATGACAACCTCTCAGTGATTCAGTGACCAAAGTTACTGAATTCGTAAAAAAATTTAAGCAAGTTCTCAAAATCTCATGCGGATAAGAATTCCCTATGGAATGTGTTTAAAATACAGATTCTTGCATCTCACAGATTCTTACTCACAAATCTGAATGGAATGAATAGGAAACTAGAGAGCCCAGAAACTAGACCTATGAATCTATGAAAATGTGATTTTTATAGAAATGACATTTTTAATCAATAGGGAAATGATGGAATATTCAATAAATAGTACTAGAACAATTAGGTTTCCATATGGATAAGAATTAAAGGAGCCATTTGGATCTCAGCAGGAAATAGATGGTACATACATATTGGATACTTTGAGGAAGGTTTAATAAAGGAACTATTTGCAGCGATGCTGGCAGGATGTAGTGAAACCACAAAGGATGTTATATCCCAAGGCTAGAAACTCAGAACTATTACTACCTTTAGACCCAAAGAGGAAAAGGGTGAGAAAGGCTTACCAGAATCGGGAAGTTGAGCTGTTGTGTAAGAACAACCTTTACAGTAGATGCAACTTTTAATCAAGAGGCACAATGAGCCACAGGCAACACTTCGGGGAAGAAGCTGGGATATTTAACTATTGCAGTATCTATAAATAGCACATCTCACTTTCTCCCCTCCTTCCAGTTTCCTTTGGTCCTTCAATGCCTGAAATCAACCAAAAGCCAAGAGTTCAAGGGATCTCTTTGTTGTACAAGATATAGATGAGTACTTCTAGGAAGAGGGCAGGGTGCAAAAAAGTAGGAGAACTGGCCTGGGGGGCAGGGGACAAATATAAGAGATCCAGCAAAGATTGCTAATGCACACCATGCCTAAAATCAACTCGAGATGCATTAAGATTCCTCTTCTTAATTGTGGTATTCCTAAAATGAGGTAACGATTGGTTTAGATTTATATAAAATAGTATACCTTGTTTTAGGAAAATCTGTGTTGCTTAGGGGGAAATTTTCTCAACACAAATTAAAATAGAATCATGGTTTTATGGTTACGGTCCTTACCAGGATGCCGAACTAGTAGTTTCTGGCTGTCTCTCCCAAGAACAAACCCAAAAGCAGTATAGAAGAAAAACCAAGACAGGTGAAACACTGAAAAATCTTGAGACTGCACACTGTTGATGTGGTGTTGTGGTTTTGTCAGAGGATAAAAAATGAGACTTCTCTTGCTTCTCCCTAACCATTGCTTTGGGATCAACTAATGATTCTCAAAGTCTGTTTCCAGGACAGCAGCATCACCGTCACCTGGGAACTTGTGAGAAATTCAAATTCCTAGGCCCTACACAGACAAACTCAATCAGAAACTGAAGGAGTAGAGCCCATAAACTGTGTTTTAACAAGCCTTCCAAGAGACTCTGATACTCACTGAAGGTACAGAACCAGTGGGAGAAATAATGTCAATATGTCCACTAGGGCAGTCAGATTTAGCAAATAAAATTATAGTATACCCAGTTACATTTGAATTTCAGCTAAAGAACAAATACTTTTCTTAGGGTAAATATGCTACAGAAATTCAAGTTTAATTGTGAATCTTGCATCTGATTGGGCAACCCTATCTTTACCTATAAATATTCAGAACTCTGGTCCAGGTGTTGTCTTCTACAGTAAACTCAGAACAGCTCAGAAGCACGTTGATTGTGAGGTGCTGGGAAATTTAAGTGGGTACTTACTCAGTACTATTCAAAACATGGTACTCCAAGTAGAAGCAATTGGCTGAGGGCTTCCAAGAGAGGCAAATTCTCACTCCTACCTCAGAGCCATGGAATCAGAAACTCTGGGGCTGGGGCCAAAGACTCTATGGTTTATCAAGCCCTGTAAGTGATTTTCTGTGCCCTGAAGTTTAAGAACCATTGTACTAACTAAGCTCAGGTGATCAATTCCACCCCTTTCCTGTGAGATTCAGCAAAAATAATGAGTCATGGGATACTTACAGCCTTAAGTACTTTACTAAAAAAAGAGAAAACCTCAAAATTAGTGATCTAAGTACCAATTTTTTAGAAGTTATCCATAAAATATCTGGAGAATAAAGAGGAGGAGGAGGAGGAGGAGAAAGAGAAGGAGGAGAAGAAACACATTCAAGGTAAGGGCACAAATTAATAAAATAGAAAGCAAAATGCTTGGGGCACCTGGGTAGCTCAGTCAGTGAAGAGTCCGACCCTTAATTTTGGCTCAGGTTGTAATCTCACCGTTTGGGATATTGAGCCCTGAGGTGGGTTCTGCACTGATAGAGTGGAGCCTGCTTGGGATTTTCTCCTTTCTCTCTGCCCCTCCACAGCTTGCTTGTGCACATGCGCTCATGCTCTCCCTCCCTCCCTCCCTCTCTCTCTCTCTCTCTCTCTGTCTCTGTCTCTGTCTCTCTAAAAATAAATAAATAAATACATAAAATATAACAAATAACTTAAAAAGAACACAAAATGCAATGGTAATGGTAGAATTAAAAATTCCACCTGAGTTGGTTCTTTGAAAAAATTAAAATAAACAAATCTATAGCAAAAATAATCAAGAAATAAAGAAGACAAAAGTAACCTTGGAAAGGAATATTGTAAAGATTGAGACAAAGGCAGAGTAGAAACTTATAAGAAGATAAAAGAATATATCAACAATTATATTACAAAAGTTAAAAACGCAAATGAAGTAGACAAATCTTAAAAAATGTAACTTGGGGCACCTGGGTGGCTCAGTCGGTTAAGCGTCCGACTTCAGCTCAGGTCACGATCTTGCGGTCCGTGAGTTCGAGCCACGCGTAGGGCTCTGGGCTGATGGCTCAGAGCCTGGAGCCTGCTTCGGATTCTGTGTCTCCCTCTCTCCCCGCCCCTCCCCCATTCATGCTCTGTCTCTCTCTGTCTCAAGAATAAATAAACATTAAAAAAAATTTTTTTTAATAAAAAAATTAAAAAAAATGTAACTTAACAGAACTGAGTAAAAATGCAACCAAAAGTTTGATGAATTTTACAACTATTAAGAACTGCAGCAGTTAAAGAAACACTAAGTCAAGAGGGGCTTAGTATTCATTTTTATCCAACTTCCAAGGTGAAACAAAAATGAATGTTTTAACAGAAGGATTAGCCAGTGCAGTAAGATTTAGGAAAAGAGAAAGAGCAAAAAATGTACACTCAAAAGGAGAAAACAAAAGTTTCATAAATGGAATGTAGTATAAGTATATATCATAAAAAACCTAAAATAATATGCGGAAAAATGTTTAGAAATAAGGGAAGCACTTGGCAAGATGGCTATGTTAATTTGTAAACAGCAGTTGCTTGAATGTAAACACCGTGAAGATTGCATATGCTAATATTTAGACTTTATTTATCAAAAGACACCTTGAAGAAAGTGGAAGAATAAATTTCAAACTGGAAAAGGATGCCGGGAATACAAAAAATTAAAAAAAAATTAATATCAAAAATACATTTTAAAAATTCAAAAACTAACCAGAAACAACACCAAGAAACTAATGAAAAAAAAAGCGGGAGATGGGGACGGAGAATAGACATTTCATGGAGGAGTAAATGCAGAAGACCAAATAAACTCCTGGAGAAATGTTTAGCCAGTAGTGACCAGGACCATGCCAGTCACGACCACAATGACATACCATTTTATATGATTTAATTGGCCAAACTTAAAAGTCTGACAATAATCACGTACTGGAGAGAAGTGCATTGATGGACTATTCTATACCTTGCTGAAGGAAGTGTAACTCGGGCAACTGCTTTAGGAAAGGTTTTGGTGTTTTGGAAATACACCTGTCTCTCTCTGGGGAAGTAGGCGTGGATAAAGAAGCTTTGCGTGCATTGAGATGCAGGACAATAGTCTGCAAAGATTTTTCTTGCTCTTTCCTTTTTCCCTTCCTTCTTTCTTTCTTTCCTTCCTTCCTTGTCCTTCCTTTTTTTTAATTTTCTTTATTTTCCTTTTCTCTCTTTTTGACTTTTTTTTTTTTTTTTTTACTTTAGTTGACACACAGTGTTACATTCGTTAGACAGCTTTTTCTTTTTTTTTTTATTTTTTTTTTCAACGTTTTTTTATTTATTTTTGGGACAGAGAGAGACAGAACATGAACGGGGGAGGGGCAGAGAGAGAGGGAGACACAGAATCGGAAACAGGCTCCAGGCTCCGAGCCATCAGCCCAGAGCCTGACGCGGGGCTCGAACTCACGGACCGCGAGATCGTGACCTGGCTGAAGTCGGACGCTTAACCGACTGCGCCACCCAGGCGCCCCAAGACAGCTTTTTCTTTATCGTGCATCAGACTTTTTCCATCTGGGAGAAAGTGTTCTGCACCCTTTGTGGTGGCCAGGAGTTACCTGGCCTGCTTCCTTCTCTTGCAGCAGTAACAGAGTTCTAGCTAGGATAGCAAATTCTACAGTCAGCTTATATGCCAGACTGGTCCAGAGATGCTATGTCAGAGCCCTTTCATTTTATCTATTTTTATTTAACTATGTATGTATGTATATATGTATGTACTTTTAGAGCCCTTTCATTTTAATGAATACCACAGCAGTTGTCTCCACAGCCACTCCTACAGCTGGCTGCTACTGTCTGTGATCTCAGGAAGACCCCTTTTCTGAGACCTTCTCTTCCCTACATTGTCGAGTTGACATGCTCACTTTATTTTAATCAGGTTCTCAATTTGTAGCATCCATAGATGCTTAAGTGCTACAGTCTTCTGATGGACAGCTCCCCAAGCTCCTTACTGGTGCTGTGGATTTTCTTTTTCCTTTCATTTCACTGGGCTTTCGGGAGGAAGCAGGTATAACCTCAAATGATTCATCAGCCATTTTGAAACTAAAAGTTCTCAGAAAATTCCTTTAGAATGAGGACAGGGAGTGAGGCCTGGTTTGGTCTCTTTGAAAAAATTTTTTTTTTTTTTTTTTTTTTTGCTGATGATTCAGAAAGATGTGTTCTAGTGGTTTGAGTCAGGATTCTTAAATTATTTACCAGACTCAGGCTGAGCTGTTAGAAATGAACAAAAACAAACAGAATGAATCTGAAAGAAAATTGGGTTGCCAACAATTGAGGCTTTAAATAGCAAGTCTGCAGTCCCTGGTGCAAGGACTCTATTTTTCACAGGACAGTGGCTTTCAGATATCCAAACCCTATACGCATGGTAAGTACATTAAGACTTGTTGAAATGATAACACGCAGGACTTTAAACAATCCGTTAGCATGGCTTTCCTTTTTCATTCCCTTGTTCTCTCCCATTGGAAATGGTCACTTCCATTCCCCAAAAGTGGTCTGAAAGTTTAATTTAATTTTGTTTGTAAGACATTCTAACATACTGAAATGAAAGATATAGTGAGGGATTGCGGGCCAGGTTTTTTCTCTTTCTTTCTTTCTTCACATGGCCCCTTAGGAAATTTTCTGTCAAAGCCATTGAAAGGGGTAGTTTGATGAGGTTACATACGCAGTAATAAAGTGCCAAAGTTTCCAGACATTCTGTCTACTGGGACATCTAAGGTTTATCTTCAGTACTATTCAAGATATCCATCAATGAACTTACCTTCTTCTATATTCCTCTCATTTTCCTCATTCCTTAACCTTCTTCTATATTCCTCTCATTTTCTCACCCTCTTTGGTTACACCCTAGTTTTCCATCATCTCTAAACTCTAGATGCCATCCTAGGTCTTTATTATGGCTTGCAATGACCTACACCTGTCTTATTTTCTCCCTGTTACTAGGCTTTAATCACACTGCCATTGGTTTCTGGAACATGTCAGAATTCCTGCCTCTGTGCTTTACTTCCCTCCGCTTGGAATATTCTTACTCTTCCACCTGTTCTCCCCGGCCCTGGTTAACTTCCATTTCAAGTATCACCATCTCTAAGAACGCGTTTCTGAACTTCCATGCAAATCCCTAGCACTCTGAGCTTTTCCTTTAGAGAAATTATCAAAATTGTAATCTTATACACGTTTCTCGGTTAGCGTGTCTCCAGTTCTGCACCAGGACAGGCATAGTACTGATTTGGTTTCCCACATGTGTGCAATCAAGGCACAGTGCCTAAAACTTAGGAGTTTCTGAAACACAGAAAACTGAGTACTGTAGAACTGTACTGAGTTCTGCAAATCGAAGGTAGAGTTTTAGGTAAATGAGGGCTGAAGAACGTACTTGAGGAATTGGCCAGTTCAGATTCAGTGGGTCACGTGCTGCAGATGTCTCGGGTACTGAACAGCTGTTGCATTGTTTTTACCACATCCCATTAGGTTGGCAGGGCCTTCTCGCAGCCCTGGCTATTCACCCCGGGTGGGGCCTAATTCCACCACTGGTTCTGAGGATGAATTCCATGTAAAACATTAGAGACCTGAATATATTTCTTGGCCTTAGCATTTTTAGGTAAGTCACAAAAACTCTCCGAGCCAGAGTTTCTTCACCTGGGAACAGGTGAAGATAACACTTCTGTCTCAGGTCAGCTCAGGGGTTATAATAAGACCCCTTAAATACTGATCATAAAGCATAAGGTAGATGTTGGTTCCTTTCTTGACCATTGGAGTTGTGTCTAGGTTTAGGCCAAGTCTGATACCTACCTTACGGTGTTGTAAAGCTTCAATGACTTAATAGATAGAAAGTTTATAGAACAGCATCTGGCATACTGTTAAATAATGTTAACATATCCCATTTGTCCCACTTACCATTCCACTGCATATAATCATTAATTGATTTATTCATTAATTTACAAATACTTACAAGTACCCCCTATTTTGCAGGCACTATCTTAAATTCTTGGACAAGAGAAAAATAATCATTTGTATGATAAAACTTAAAACTTTTTTTGGAGGGGTGTGAAGGGAAACCTATAAGCCACAATTACATAGGGAGTCTGAGAGGCTCAGTCAGTTAAGCATCTGATTCTTGATTTTGGCTCAGATCATGATCTTATGGTTCATGACTTTGAACCCTATGTCTGTTGATCTCTGCACTGACAGTGAGGAGTCTGCTTGGGAGTCTCTCTCTCCCTCTCTCTCTCTCTCTCTGCCTTTCCCCCACCCACTCTGTCTCTCAAACTAAATAAATAAACAAGTATATATACATACCCAGTCATATATATATATATATATATATATATATATATATATATATATATATATATAATTCAGCTATGAGGAAAATAAGGTAATGGAATAAGAATTTGAAGAGATTTGGGGCACCTGGGTGGCTCAGTTGGTTAAGTGTCCAACTCCAGGTCAGGAGCCTGGAGCCTGCTTCAGATTATGTGTCTCCCTCTCTCTCTGCCCCTCCCCTGCTTGCACTCTGTCTTTCTCTCTCTCTCAAAAATAAAATAAAACATTAAAAAAGATAAAAAGAATTTGAAGAAATTTAGATAGTAAGATAGTATGATCAGGGATGGCCATCCTGGATAACATTTTGAGCCAAGATCAGTATATTGAAAAGGATCAAAACATTTGAAGATTTTGTAAAGATTCTCAGTCATTAATATATTATTTTACTTTGTATAAGACCAACTTTTTCTGGATCATGGGTGATCATTGTAGGACCCCTGAATTCCATGAGCATAAATAAGCCCATTGCCTTGATTCTTTTGCAGTAAAATCAATTCCTTAGTCAGGCAATTTTGTTGAACAGTGTATTTACTCAGTCACAGCTTATACTGCCCATGGAAACATGGCAGGTAGTGAAGACAAATCTAAATCCAGCTTAGATATCTGTCCTGGGTTGGGGAACAAATCACTCGGCCCTCCATGACAAAATGGTCCCCATATAATCAGCCTACCGCTAAAAGGTTGACTGACTTCCTGGTTGGTGGTTTGGTAACAGGGCTCAGAGTTGGTCACACAACTACAAAATTTAGCACTCATTCCTGACAGTCGCCAAGTCATTGTTGGAAGACAGGAGTCCAAGCTGTTGAGCCCTTGTGTGATCTCCATGCCTACCCTCATGAATGCATTGAACAAGACCTAGAGTTGCTGAGGAAAAGAAAATGTTGCAAATTATGTGGTCCATTTTGCCCATCTCATTACTGACTCTCTTCCGTGCTGCCAGGGACTTTTGGCGAGTATTTACTTGGAAAACAAGTTATGTCACTCAAGGCCCATTCTGAGCTTCCCTTCCATAAAATTATTACCCAAAATTCTTTATCACCAACACGCCAGACTTCTTATTTTCAAATCCCTGAGCATCCAGCCAAAACAAAGCTTAGGGGAAAAAAATAAAAGAGAGAAATAAGACCATCATAAAATGTCACACTGGAAGCAGTAAAAATGACACTTGGCATTACAAAAGACAAAGAAAAGACAAGGATGGCCAGAAAAACCATCAACATGATATTGAACTAAAAATAATTAAATAAACAGAACTGAAATACCAAGTTACAATAGAGAAGAAACGATAAATCCAGAAGACGAAAAAATGTCATTTGACGTGTATCTAACTTATACCCATGCAGAAGAGAGTTAAACAATTTGGACAAAACATTAACTATATAAATCAAGAAAACTTTTCAGATCTAAAAAGAAAATGTATGAATTTAAAGATTTGAAAGGCTTCTTAGATCTTGGTAAATATACTGGATTTTAAGCTAAAGAAAGAATTCTTTGGACACCAAGTCAGGCACAAAACAATATCAGTTATGACAGGGATTTGGGAGTGAATTGACAGGCTCAGACTTCCCACAACATGTGCTAAAAGATAGTGGATCTCTACCTACAAAGCCTTTAGGGAAAGAAAGCATGACCAATAATTTGCTAACCCTCCAAAATATTGTTCTAATCCAAAGGTTACACTGAGACATTTTTGACCATTCAAGTCTTGAGAACATTATGAGCTCTCCCAGAAGAAACTCTAGGGAAAGATCTTTAGTCAACCAAGTGAGGAATAGAGAAACCAAGGCTAAAATACCAGAAAGAAGCCCTGAATACATTCAGAGGAAAGATTCAAACAAGAGTAGGAATTATGGTTCAGGAAACAGGTAAGGGGTTGAAGGCAGTGACAACGTGGAAGTAATCTAACTAACACAACTGGAAGGAAACAAAGAGAAAAAGGGAGAAGTCATGTAAATGTTTGATCCCCTCACCTTTTTATTCAAGGGCATCAAATGGCTGAATTTAAATCTAAAATAGTACAGAATGAGGCGTACTAGGAACACTTGAGAATATAAAGGTAAACACCAGAAAAAATTAAGAAATAGAAAAGAATGAACTGAAATAGAGTGTAAGAAGGAAGGGAGGGGTGGTGGAAGTTTGCTTATTTGTCATCACTTCTGAGAATCCGCAGACACTACCTGAAGAAAGAGGAGAACGGGTATATTTTATAAAGTTATCTTCTGAAATTTGTATGGCTGATCTATCTTCTAAATTTAATATATAAAATTTGTAGTATGTACATTACCCACTGAAACTTGGTCACCAAATAAATTAGTTTATAAGTTAAGTGATATTAATATAATAAAATTATATTATATATAATATAAACATTATATAGATATAAATATAATATAAAAATAATATAATGAAATCAGCTAAATTATTTTATTTAATTAAGCTAAATAAAAATGATTGCCCATGAGATACTCCTGAGATTCCATAACATGGCACACCCTATATTATCTCATGTATCTTTCCGGATGGTTCCCCCATCACAACATGTCTTATACTCTGTGCTCCCCCAGCTTCACTAGACACACATTTCCCAAAAAGGTATTTGCTTCCTGACTTCTGTGCAAATCATGTTATTCCATCCACCTCAATGGTCACCTCTATGCCCCCCTCCATTGCAATATATTTAAAAGCTTTCTTTGAAAGTTTTTTGATGCCTCTAGGTAAGATTAATATCATGCATTGTTTTATTTAATATATAAGATAGAGCTTTCTAGTTTTTGGAGGTATTTTTTTCCCTGCTAAGTTGTATACTTCAACATAGTAAAGACAAAGTTTTATACACCCTTTTAATTTAAAATTTAACATGGTTTACACAAGCAGTGAACGATCTAGGATAATATCTATTGTATATATTTTCTGCATTGTTGAAATTTTATGTGAATAAGAAATATTTATGTATAAGTGAACTGATATGCGTATGTAGAAGTATGCAGACTATAAAGATCTACAGAGACACATACACACTCAAGACTTCAGTATTCCTGGAAGGAATACAGTGTTTTCATTCTTGTTTACAAACTCAGCAACACTTCACGTAGTATTCAACATGGAGTTGAAATTCAATTATTACTTGTAAGTTAATTTCATTCATGATCATTGGAAAGAAAAGAAACTGAATATTTTGAAAATTATTTTGCCGATTTTATATGAGCCAGTATCATTCACCCAATAATATTACATTCTTCTCTAAAAGGTAAATTGATTTTTCCAAAAAACGAGAGCCTGACATTGCCCACAAGAAGTTTCTTTGTTCTCCTCTCTTAATGATAGTTTACTGGCAAACCCTTAATTTTCAGGATTATTTTTCTTCTCTCCTTGGAAGATCAAAACTCTCTCTCTCTCTGTCTCTCCCTGTCTCTCACTCTATCTCTATCTCTATCATCTATCTCTATATCATCTCTATATCTATCTATATCTTTAGATATATCTTTAGATATAGATATAAATATAGAGATGATATAGATATAGATATAGATAGATATAGATATACATTCTATCTATCTATCATATCATATGTAGCTATATATGTATATCATATATATCAGGTCATATATAGATATACATATAGGTATACATTCTATCTATCTATCTACCTATCAATCTCTATATATCTACATATGGCAGATAGATGATAGATAGATAGATAGATAGATAGATAGATAGATAGATAGATCTTCAACTGCACTAACCCAATCTGTGTGCTTTCCCCCATTGGGCTTCCTCTTGTAGAGTCAGGCTTTCACCACTATGCAGTCCTTACTTTCACTGCATGCTTTCTTCTCTGTTACTGATATCCACTCAGCCTGCCCACAAAGGAGCAGCCCTTCCTAAAGTCATGGTAGATGTTTCTTGAGAGTATTATCCTTTACTAGCCTAGTTAAAGAGGGTGTTTCAGAAGCTGGGAGGTTATTCAATAACTCTGCTCATTTTTATAAAGTGAACTACACAAAAGTGTTTATTGTGCTTTGCAGATGGGCTGCAGGGAAATGGTGCTTCTTGACCTCCGGCTAGCCCCGCCAGTCAACATGACTGTCCTTGCTGTTACATCCCAGTGTATCACAAGAAATAGGTCAACAGAGTTCACTATGTTTAATATATAAACCGTCAATGCCTCAAGGAACAACCTTTTAAACAAATGTGACTCCAAAGATAGTATATTATAGATTCTTAACTGGAATTATAAAAGGTAAATTACGAGTACCGCCTTGTTTTTCACATCTGTATTGATTTCGTGTCTTAAAGCAAAACTGAATCAGTTCACAAACTCAGTTGGAGTTGGGCTCTGTCTTTTATCTTTCCCTGTTTATTCCGAGTGTAAGGGGAAGTGGCTCAATAGGATATAAGCTTTAATATCATATGATCAAGATAAAGGCAGTCTTCTTTGTCATCCTAGAATATCTATATCGGGCACATATTCAGGCTGTTAATGTGGACTCTCATTCTCCATACTCAACATTGAACCCAGAAGCGTCTTCTAAGACCTTATTCAATTCATAGCTGTATTGAGAGCAACCTATTAAAATAACTCATTATTCCATGGGTTCCTGATGGGTTTAAGCTATAAGAAAATATGCAATCTCCCAAGCCATGTATTCCTCAATTCTGTGTCCGCTGATCTTGTCCACAGTCTAGAGTTTATAGTTTCAGTCACAACGGAAAGATGAAACACAAAATACAAAAGAATTGAAGATGGATTATAGGAGATACTGTTCAGAGGAAACAAACTCAGACACAAAATTGACTTCATAAAGAGAACTTTAAAAATATGGCAAACCAAATATATCTATAGGCCTCGTGGATCTCCGGGGGCAAATGCTAAGGCTATCAAAATGAAAAAAGAATATGATAAGCTTAAAGAGGCCTTGTTGTTTCCTCTTTCTACCTCTGTGTTCATGAAAAGCATTGACAAGATAGACAATTGTTTGGCAAGAGGTTTAAAATGGGAAAAAAATAAGATGCCTTGATGGATGAGACAGTGGAAATTTTTTTTTTAATTTAATTTTCTTTTTCCTTTTTTTAAGTAATCACTGTGCCCAATGTGGGGTTTGAACTCAAGACCCCAAGATCAAGAGTCACATGGTCCACCAACTGAGCCAGCCAGGAGCCCCACAGTGGAGCTTTTAAAACCAATTGCAAATGGATTTAGTTCCCAGCTCCCATGACATCTACCTCTGCATTTTGAAAATATAATCACTCTAGCAGGTTACATGCTACTCATGTACTTGCCAGAGTATTGTCCAACGAGTCAGTGAAAGACATCCTGGGAAGTACTTACAATGTACTCATCTGCTCAATTACTGGTCCAAGGTATGAAGAAGTCTAAAGCTGAAGTTTAGTCAAGCCCAGAGGAACATAGCCCAAACTTTCAAAAAGAAATAAGTACAATTAAATTGCAACACATATCCCATTTTCTTTTGCGTGAGGGAAGTCCTTGCCTTAATCTTCATTGGGTTCATCTTGGATGACTGGATGGCATGATGTACAACCATACCCTTTTTATGAAACTGAGAACAAGAAACGACAGGTGCCTGAGACCATACCACTATTATTTTTTTTCCCTTTAGAATCTGCATGTGTCTGTGTACATTTGCAACTGTAGCAAATTACACACAGGAAAACCCCAGACGTATGAATTTATTCCTCATAAAAGTGGTCTCCTTTCAAGTTTAATTCAGTGTGAAAGCCATGTCTGTGAAACCTGGTTAATATTAACCTTAACTCAATCCTATTTTGAGCTAAAGATAAAGGAGGAGATATGGAGTTTGAAATTTTCTTTCTTTCTTTCTTTCTTTCTTTCTTTCTTTCTTTCTTTCTTTCTTTCTTCCTTTCTTTCCTTCTTTCTTTCCTTCTTTCTTTCCTTCTTTCTTTCTTTCTTTCTTTCTTTCTTTCTTTCTTTCTTTCTTTCTTTCTTTCTTTCTTTCTTCAAATTGTGTAAGAAGAATGAAAGCACTTGAGCGAGCCTAGCCCCTTGAAGATCAATGACCCTGGTGAGGCTAATTACCCTAATCCTCTCAGTGTAAATTAAAAAAAGACCTCAGTAGCTGGAAAGACTATATGATTAACTGGCTGAGAAGATTAACCGTGATCAGAGTGGTCTGGGGCTTCCTGGTTTCCCCTCGGTTGCCTATTTGTCACTTGCAGAATACACTCTGTGCCCATGAGCTGCATCTCAAAGGGCTGGGTGATTCTTTCATAGAGATTGATGGCAGTGGAACGAGGTTGGGGAAGGATGTTCCGGGTCTGAATGAGCTTGTGCTTCCCAGGGAAATGTGAGATGTCTGTGAGCCTCTAGGTACCCAGCTGTCATGGGCAAAGTCCAGATGACATTTTCCCATCTCTTTTCACACCATAATCCAGACATCCTGTGGAAGATGGTGGTGCTACTTTTGGTTTCCAGACATGGCGCTCCATTTAAGATCGATGCTGTCTTTGCTAAAATGAAAATTCATGTTAATTGAAACTATTTCTTTGTATTATTTATATTTTATGTGTACCTGGTTGTGGCCATCATTCTATTGTCATATCATGAATGCTTTTCTCATGTTTCCAACAGGCAACTCATTATCATAACACAGTCCCTAGTCCTATCCTGCCATTTCTCTGGCATTTTTTTCAACCTGACGCCCACCTGACACATCTAAATGGACTTTCCACTTATGCTGGAATAACAAAGACATCGCAAAAGCCAAAGCTAAATTAGCATGTTTTCAAAAGTTATGTGATACTTAATGAAAAATTCTGTTAGTGCACAAATAAATTGGCCTAAAGCTTTAGATCCATAAGCTTCTTTGTACACTTTGGCTCAAGAATAGAATTCCTGGGAATTTATCCTAGAATAATAATAATTAACAATAATAATAATAATAATAATAATAATTCATTAGATGTGAAGATGTGAAAAACAAACATACACAGCATTTATAAAATTTCCATTGTTAATTATTTAAAAGCTACTAGAAGCTATCTAAATGTCCAGCTATAGAACAACTAAGTAGATGTTATACAATTTAACAGTATACTTAAGCCAGACATTAAAAAATATAATGATTAAGACAGTACAGAAAACCAAAATTGTTTATAATGTAGTGTTAATTTAAAAGCATCATATAAGGGCACGTGGGAGGCTGTTGATTTTGGCTCGGGTCATGATCTTATAGTTTCTGGGTTCAAGCCCCCACATCGGGCTCTGCGCTGACAGCACAGAGCCTGCTTGTGATGCTCCCTGTCCCTCTCTTTCTACCCCTCCTCTGACTGTGCTTTTTTTCTCTCACTCAAAATAAATAAATAAACTTAAAAAAAGGCATCATATAAAATACTTGTATGTTTTATAATTATAATTGTATGAAATACAACCATCCAGATCAGGAGTATACAGTAATGTGCAAAACAGAAAACAGTTGCTATATTAAATGAGGACGTTGTTCGAGAATTTTGTTCAGTCCATTCAGATTTTGTATTTCGTCATGATTCGGTCTTGGGAGATTGTGTGTTTCTAGAAATTTATCAATTTCTTGTAGGTTGTTCAGTTTTGTTGGTATATAATTGTTTGTAGTAGTTGTTTTCAATGATTGTTTATAGTTCTGTGGTATCAGTTGTAACTTCTCTTTTATATCCAATTGTATTTAATTTGAGCCCTCTCTCTTTTTCTCTTGGTTAGTCTAGCTAAAAGTTTGTCAATTTTGTTTTTATTTTCAAAAACCCAGCCTTTACTTTCATTGATCTTTTCTCTTGTCTTTCTATTTCTTATTTTATTTATTTCCACTCTGATTTGTTTGTTTGTTTCCTTTAATCTACTGTGCTTGTTCTTCTCTTTCTACCTCCTTTGGGTGTACAGTCGGATTGTTGCAGATTTTTTTCCCCTTAACATAGACCTGGATTGCTATAATCTTCTCTCTTAGAACAACCTTTGCTTCATCCCATAGATTTTGGTGTGTGTTATTTGTATTTTCAATTGTCTATATGTACTTCTTTTATTTCTACTTTACCTTCTTTGTGGAACCATTGGTTTTTCATTAGTATGTTGTTGAACTTGCACTTTTTTTTTTTTCCAGCCTTCTTGTAATTGAGTTCTAGTTTCAGAACATCGTTGTCAGAAAATGCTTGATATAATCTTCCTTGAATTTATTGAGACTTGTTGTGTTTGGCAGAATGTTCCATATGTACTTAAGAAGAATGCAGATTCAGTTGCTTTTGTATATATCCATTGATTAAGTCCATCTGTCTAATGTTTTGTTTAAGATCAATATTGCCTTATTAATTTTCTGTTTGGATTATCTATCTATTGAAGTAAATGGGGTGTTAAAGGCCCCTGTTACTACTGTATTGTTGTCAATTTCTACCGCTAGGTCTGCCAATATTTGATTTTTATGTTTCTCATGTCACACTTCACATCTTTCATTTTATTCTTACTAATTGTTATAGTTTTCACTATTTTTACCACTAAAAGTCTTTTATCATTCATACTTGCTTTACAAGCTACTGATCCACTATCTTTGCTATATATCTACCCTTTTTAGTGAGATTTTTACTTTCATATATTTTCTTATTATTAATTAGTACCATTTCTTTTCAAAGGTCCCTTAAGGTAACTTCACTTTTTAAAATTCTCTTTTACTTTCCGCTGCTCTGTCTCGGTGAATGTCATTATTTTGTCTTCCAGTTCTCTGATCTGCTTTTCTGCTTCATTCATTCTGCTGTTGAACCCCTCTAGTGTGTTTTTCAGTTCAATTTCAGTTCCATTCTTCTATTCTTATTATTCTATTATTCAGGTTCTGTATCTTCTGTTTGATACTTTTTAAATATTTTCTTTTTTATTTATTTTATTTTATTATTAATTTTTTAATATGAAATTTATTGTCAAATTGGTTTCCATAGAACACCCAGTGCTCATCCCAACGGGTGCCCTCCTCAATGCCCGTCACGCACCCTCCCCTCCCTCCCACCCCCCATCAACCCTCAGTGTATTCTCAGTTTTTAAGAGTCTCTTATGGTTTGGCTTTCTCCCTCTATAACTTTTTTTTTCCTTCCCCTCCCCCATGGTCTTCTGTTAAGTTTCTCAGGATCCACATAAGGGTGAAAACATATTTTCTATCTCTTTGCTGAGGCTCTCACTGTGTTCATTCATTCTTCTCCTGAGTTTGGTGAGCATTTTATGACCATTAACTTAAACTCTTTATCAGGTAGATCGTTTATTTCTGTTTCATTAAGGATTTTCTCAGAGGTTTTGTCTTGTCAGTCATTTTGTCTGACTCTCTGTGTTTGTTTCTATGTATTAGGCAAATCAGCCAATTCTCCCAGCTTTGAAGAAGTGACATTATATAGATGTCCTGTAGGGCTTGGAAGGGCTATTTCCCCTGGCCACTTATGCCAGGTGCTCAAGGGGCATCCCTGTATGAGTTGTATGTGTCCTCTGGCTGAAGGTGGCCTACAACTATGGGGTAGGCATTGGCAGGGCTCTCACCTGGTCCAGCTGTGCATATAGCTGTTATGTAAGGGTGAGCAGGGCCCTCACCAGGGCATGTTCTCCAGTACCAAAAAGCTAGAGGAAAAGTTTCAAAATAGCACCCACCAGTACTGGCACCAAGTTAGAATGAGATTTCAAAAATGGCACCTGCCACAGTCTCCATTTCTGCAGAAAGCCTCAACAAGTTCCTGCTTCTTCAGCAGACCCTTCAAGATTCTTAGCGGGTCGTCTCCACATATGATCTGGGCACTTTTCCAACTGGTGCATTTGAGTTGGATCCCAGTGTGAGTAAATCTGTGCACAAGCCCTTGAAGAGTGATTTCTCTATTCCCAGTTCTATGATTTTCCTGAATGTAATCCCCACCGACTTTCAAAGCCAGACATTTTGGGGGATCATCTCTTCTGTTCAGAATCTATAGGCTGGCATGCCTGATGTGGAGGAAAGAACCCTCACTTCTCAGGGAAAAGCTTCATAGTTTGAGATCCCTTCCAAGGTGGACCAGTGCCACTTGGTGTTTTATTGTTTTGGGGTTTTGGTGAGCCCATCTCTGCCTCTCCTATCTATTTCAATGTTGACTTTTTATCCTTTGTTGTGAAGATTCTGTTTATCCAGTTTTAAGTTCTTTTTCAGGTAAAATTATTCTGCACATGCTTGTAAATTTCTTGTGTCTGTGGGAGGAGGTGAGTTGAGTTTCCTATGCCACCATCTTGAACCCTTCCAGGTTCTTTGTTATTGGAATCGCACTCATAATGACCTGTCTGCTTTCTGCAAACAGTTGTTCTGGAACATGATGTTACTCGAGTTATTTGTTTAGGTTTTTCTGTATTATTTCAAAGCAAATCTTTCCGAGTTATATTTGATGAGATATAAGCTGGGAAGAACTTTAGAATAGAGAATTCATTCAATTCTCAAGAGCCACTGTTGACTTTCCTGCCTACATCTCTGTTTATTCCACTTATTGTACAATGTGTGTTTATTCAACAAAAAATGTACACAATCAGCCTTATATATCCATATATGTGACACATAGTCTGACTACTTCTCACCACTCAAGCTATGATTAAAAAAAAATCTAAGTGAATAAATATACTCTTTCCCACTGTTCTTGCCAATATGAGGCTTAAAGAGCTCTTGTTTATATTTCCAGCTGACCATCAATGAACAGAAACAGGCAAGGTGGGTTCATTTAATGCCAATCTTTTCATCACATTACAGATAAAAAAATGTGAAAGTGGGAAGATAAGACAGGTTGAAGCAGAATGACTCTGCTCCCAGAGCAAAGAAAGGGGTCAGGCTGCCATCCTCCGCAAAACCACACAACAGGGACAGGCAGGATAGCAGAAACATAAGCAATGAGAAAGAAGAAAGAAAGAAAGAAAGAAAGAAAGAAAGAAAGAAAGAAAGAAAGAAAGAGAAAGAGAAAGGAAGGAAGGAAGGAAGGAAGGAAGGAAGGAAGGAAGGAAGGAAGGAAGGAAGGAAGAAAAAAAAAAAGACCTGGGACATTGTATAAGTTAACTATTGCTATCTAACAAAGCATCTCAAAACCTAATGACTTAATATAATAGTTTAGTATTTTTCACTAGACCACGGGCTCTTGGGGTTAATTCTCCAAATCTGGGCTGGCTCAATAGGCTCACGCATGCATTGTGGTCAACTGCAGGTCAATGGTGTCTTGACTGACCTCGGGTGGGCTTTGTTACAGATGTAGGGCCTTAGCTGGAACAGCTGGGCTGACGTGACTCTGCTCCATGGGTCTCATCCTCTAATACAGGCTAGCCCAGACAAAATCTTATGATGAAGGAAGAGGAGCATTAAGGAGAGCAGAAGTATGCAAGGCTCCATGAAGTCTGCATCACATCATCACTTCCATTACATTATATCGAGCCAAGTGAGTCACAGGAAATCCCAGATTTAAGGGAGGAGCTGCAAAGTCAGATTGTAAGAGGTACAGATTCAGAGATAGAGTTGGGGTCAGTTTTGCAATCAATCTACTGTAGAGATGTTTAGGAAAGAGCTAACAGTCGTATTTGGCTAAACACTGTGACTACAGATGAAAGGCAGTGGTTGGGGGAAAAGGCTGGGCTTATAATTAAAGGCATAATTAGGTTTAATGCATTTTCATCTGGTTGCCAGTAGGAGAATCTGAGCACAAAAGTGATGGAATTGAGAACATTAACCTGGAAACATTGTGGAGAATTAATTGAAGTAGGAAGGCACAATGGGTGGGGAGCCCAGTTAGGAGGCTATTGGAGGGGAGGAGTGAGGATTAATGTGGACCAGAGCCCTGAGGGCAGAGGTGGAGTTGAAGAGAGACGGGCAGGCTTGAAAGACCTGACAGTTATAAAATTAAAGGTGTTGGTATCTAAAGTTTATGGAAAAGAAGTTTCTGTGTGGGTGTCTTGGTTTACTGATGAGATATTTATACAGTTAATGTAAGTAGAACATCTCAGGAAATGATCCAGAAGGTAGGAGATCAGTTCATTCAATGGGAGTGTTGTGTTTAGTACTCAGGATAAACAAGGTATGCTATGTTATGTAAAAAGTAACCTCAAAGATCCAGCAGCTTATCACAACACAAACCCATTTCTTCCTCACACGCCATGACTCTTGTGAATCAGTGAAGGCTCTATTCCCTCTTAGACCCTCCATAGCCATGTGGGTAGGAGCTCTACCGTAGCAGTGTTATCTTTAGGGTAATTAACTTGTCTCAATTTTCCTGAGACTTTCTATTTTAACTCTGAAAGCTCTATATCCCAGCAGACCACGCAGTCCCAGACAAAGGAGGGTAGTTGGTCACCCAATATCCGGTTCAAATACTTTGAGACAGCTAGACTCTCTTGCTTGTTCTTTTTTGATTTTTCCAAAATCACACCATTTCTTCTTACTTGTCATTAGCTAGGAATTGTCATGAGGTCCTATGTAACTGAAGGAGGCTGGAAAAGAGAGAGCAGAAGGAACATTTGCTGAGCACCAATGTCCCTGTTTGAGACCTTTCAGGAGGTATTATCCAGCTGAGTACATAAAAATTGACAGCTCTTAAAAACAATGTAATGTAAATGTAATGTAAAACTTAAATGCAGTCAAACCATGAGGGCCATGGGCTCATAACCCTAGGACAAATTCTATCTAGACTTTAGACTCATTTGCAAACCAACTGCAAGTTTTAATGTACATTCTCATGTGTGAACATAAATAGTGCAATTCCTTTTATGCTGGTGTCATTCTCTGGGTTTTTCCACTAGCCTATGGGCAACACTTTTAAGCTCTTGTTTTCTTTAGAAGACACAGCTTTGGACAAGGCTACACTATGAGTGGATTGAGAGCTGGATTGCTTCCTCAGCTCCCTTTCCAGGAGCCCTAGGTGGGGAAGAACTTTCCCAAAGGCACGCGGAGTCCCTGACTCTTTCAAATAGTTTCCATTACAAGTTTGAGGGAGAGTTTAGGAGGGAGGATCCAACAGGAACCATTTTGCTTCTCCTGAAAACACCATCTCCTCCTGTCTGAGAGAGGAAAGAATGTGGGCTGAATTCTGAAGCATTCCCCTTTGAAGGACTTGAAATATCATAATCCTCAGTGGATTGATGTTCTTGAACCTTTCACACTCGAGGCTTCACTATGTCTATGGCAATATACCATACCCCGGGGACTCAATGCCAGCTGAACATGAGCTATGTAAACAAAAACTTGGCTCCATTATTTTTTTCTAAAGAAATAAACTTGGATTTGAGTAAGCCAGCAGATTAATTCAACAATCAGAAAATGTTAATACAATTAATCACAACTTACCCTAGATGATCTCTGTGCATATGTCTATAAACATTGTTAACATTGTGAATATGTTAGAGTTCACAGCTTACCCTTTCCCTTTCTCTGTGGCTGAAGAGGGCAGGCATGATGTGCCAGGAGCACATTGCCAGCTTTAGAGGAGGGAGGACTTTGCAGGATCAAGCCGTCTGGGATAACATGACATAAGAAGAGAAAGGGGCACAAAAGGATTAAGCAACTTGCCTATGATGCAGGGCTAGTAAGTGAGAGTGCTACTGGTTAAATCCAGTCTTCTGATTGTGAAGACTGTGTTCTCCCTGCTCTGTGAAACTACATCCCATGAGGGAGTGTGATATATATTTAGCCTCCATGTCCTCTCTGTTGACTTCATATTTTCATATAGTCTATTAGGCAATAGAACTTCTTTGTATAGTCTTATACCACAAACATCTTTGAGATGAGGGGGCAAAGACTCTGTACAACCAATAGAGCAGATATGCCCGGGAGGACTGGTGGGGATACATTGTAAGAAGGCAATGCAGGCTCTGGGCCCAGCTGAAAAAAATTTCAGACTATTCCAAGTACAGCAGATGGAAAGTCAAGGAACCAGGAGAGATCATGGCAAGGGGCCCATTAGACTGGACATTAAGATTGATTTGGAAGTATAGTGAGATTTGAGGTCCAAGGATTGGATAGCACATCCTTCTTCATAAATTCTTTTGGCAAAATTGTGTATGTATATATGTATGTATGATTTCATGCATGCCTGCATATATGTGTATATGCACACATGGATGTATCTATCATCTATCCACACAGGTGCATAGAGCAGCACAGACTAAAGTCTGTCATTAATGCCTCAGCTGATGGCAGTTTCAGATTTTCTATAGGGGAAGGGCTTAAGAACAGCAATCTAGCAGCAAATAAGTTGAGGGGTTGTACTGAAAGCTCTGTTTGCATTTTAAGCACAAAATTTTTCTTTTATTCAGAGTGACACCATATGACTTCTGAAGCTGAGATAGAACAGTGATATGGCTTCTGTCTGGTCCCCTTGGGACACTCACCCTTGGAACACAACCACTATGTCATGAAGAAAAGACCACATGGACAGTCCACATGAGGTCCCAGCCTACAGCCGGACCCTCTTTCATTGCTCAGCTGCAAGGACATAGCTCATGCTCTTGCTTGACCTTGCCCATGTCTTCTATTGGCTTTCTCTGGCCTTCATCCCTTCTTTCTTTCTATCACTGGCTCTCTTCCCCCTCCCCCCTCCCCCCCCCCCCCCCCCCCCGCCTCAGTAGTGGGTCTTCCAAGAATCCAGTCTTCTTTCTGCTTTTTGTTCTCCTAACCCTCATGCTGGAGAGCCCATCTATTCTCATAGCTTTAAACATCACTTCTATGCTAATGATTCCTACATTTACATTTCCAGCACCATCTTCAATCAAAGCAAATCCTCATTAATCACTGAGCTTCTGTTTCCTGCCTTCAATTGCCTACTGGACACATTCAGCCGGAATATCTTACTGTCACTTCACCCTTAATACAGAGCACATTATTTACCCACCAAAATTAAATCTTCTGAACCCCCTTTCATGGTCAATGGCACCGTTCCTCCACTCCTTGGGTGGCTCCCACCAGCTGTTTCTACCTAGATTTTAGATACGTACTATAATCTGAATACTTCTTTATTAACTTAATTCACAAATAAATTATACAAATAAAGGAAAAATATATAATGCAATGCATCAGCTAGATTCACAGGATATGATGGTTCAGCTTCTCCTCTTCTGAGGATGATGATGATAATGATAATGGCTAATATTTGTTGACCACTCTCTATGAATTAGGTACTGTTCTTAGCACTTCACACATGTTGAATAACTTAATCTTCGCAACTTTACAAGTTAGATACCTCGACTTAATACAGACTGAGCATCAACTGTGAGATCACAGCCGAATAATTTGATTTCATCACTTCTGTTCTCACATTTCAACACCCCATTCAGCATTCTCAGGGCTGGAGCACACAACAATCTCTCTATTCTATCAACCAGTTTATCTCTTTTTCTTCTATACCTTCAATTTCTTCTGCTTCCAGTCATTATCAGTGTAGTTCCCCTGACCTCCAGTCTCATTTCTCTTCCAAACCCTTGTCAGTCAGGTCATTTGGTCCCTCTCCTTCTTAGCTGCACTATCCCGATGTCATCCTTTATCCTTTCAACTGGTAACACAGTCCAACTGGTTGGACCTCCTGCCATAATATGACATGATTGTCTCTTGGCTACAGTCCATCCAGTGTGCTATTTATCATATACATCTTCCATATGCAACCTGTTCACCCCGATAGCCCACTTCTGCTATTCTTGTTTTTGATATTGCACTGTGTCTGTGCAAGATGTTATTACTCAGAGAAAGTAGGTGAAGGGTCGGTGGGAGCTCACTATCCTATTTTAGCAACTTACTGTCTTATTTATTTCAAAATAAAAAGTTATAAATATCCTAAGGTATTTTTATAGAAGGTTACATCCCAAGCTGTTATCATGAGATGAACTGCAAGGAAAAGAAGAGAAAGCCTTTTCCTTTTTATTCTATGTAGTTTTGTTTTGTTTGAAAATTTTACTAGATAAATATATTCCTGTATACCTTGTATAAAAATAAAAATTCAAAAAAAATCTAATGCATTTCTTTACTATAATGTGTATATTTGAATTTCAAATTCCTAATTGCCAACCTTACTACAATCCCACATTATTTTGTTTTACTTATAAATATAATCCTTTTACTCTAGTCAGGTAGTCACCTTAAAATTCCAAATACACACCTTGTCCACTCTTGTCTTTCTTTGCTTACTCCTTTTGCAACCTCCTAGATTTGGCTATGCTATCTGAGCAGATGACTTCCAAATATGTCGCTTCCTGGTTCCCTCATTTCCCATAACTCTACTCCTAAATTTCAACTGCTGTTAGGTCTTAGCATGTAGATTTCTAGCTGGTATCTCCAACTTAGTTTGTTAAATAATTGAGCTCTTTTTTCTCCTTTTTTTTTAGGTGTATGTATTTATTTTGACAGATAAAGAATATGAGCAGGGGAGGGGCAGAGGGAGAGAGGGAGAGAGAGAGAGCAAGCTCCATGATCATCAGGGGGCTCAATTACATGACCCTGGAATCCTTACCTGAACTGAAATCAAAAGTTGGATGTTTGACTGAGCCACCCAGGTGCCCTACAATGATTTTTTATTCTTCCCCCTTTTCTTCGAAATTATCATCAATATCCTTTTATGCACATTTGGGTTTCTCTTCTCTTCGTCATGGTATTTAATGTCATATAATGTCTGGCCTCAGACAGCATTACCCTGCTATTAAAGCCAGATAAGGACACTACAAGAAAAGAAAATTACAAGACAATATCCCTGACGAACACAGACAAAAAATCCTCGACACAATATTAGCAAACTGAATTCAGCAATACATTAAAAGTGTCATACATCATGATCAAGTGGGATTTATCCCAGGGATGCACCCACAAATCAACAAATGTGAAACACCACATTAATAAAGTGAAAGATAAAAATCATATGATCATCTTAATTGATCCAGAAAAAGCATTTGGCACAATTTAACACTCTTTCATGATTAAATACTCTCAACAAACTGGGTATAGAGAGAATGTTCCTCAACATAATAAAGACTTTATATGGCAAGTTCACAGGTAAGAGCATACTTATAAGCGAAAAGCTGAAATCTTTTCCTCTAAGATCAAGAACAGGACAAAAATGCCCACCATCACCACTTTTATTCAGCATAGTCCTAGAAGAGCAGTTAGGGAGAAAAAAAATAAAAAGTATCCAAGTCAGAAAGGAAGAAGCAAATTTGTCTCTATTTGTAGACAACATAATATATTGTACAGAAAACCCTAAAAAGCCCACCAAAAAGCTGCTACCACTAATAAACAATTTCCATTAAGTTGCAGGATACAAAATCAATATACAACAATTAGTTGCATTTCTATACACCAATAGTGAGCTGTCAGAAAGAGAAATTACAAAAACAATCTCATTTACAGTTACATCAAAAAAATATAAAATTTAGAAATAAATTCTACCAAGGAGGTAAAAGATTTATACAAAGAAGATTATAATAAATTACTGAAAGAAATTTAAGAGGACACAAATAAAGGAAAGGTAGTCTATGTTCATGGATTGGAAGAATTAATAATATGGTTAAAATGTCCACACTACCCAAAGTGATCTACAGTTTCAATTCAATCCCTGTCAAAATTCTAATGCCATTTATCACTGAAATAGAAAAAAATAATCCAAAATTTTTATGAAACCACAAATAATACCAAACAGCCAAACCAATTATAAGAAAGAAGAACAGAGCCAGAGGCTTCACACTTTTTGATTTGAAACTATATTACAAAATCTATAGCAATCAAAACAACTATATGGCCAACTAATCTTTGACAAAGCAAGAAAGAATACCCAATGGAAAAAAAGATAGTCTCCAACAAATGGTGTTTCAAAAACTGGATGGAGATGTGCAAAAAGTGAAATTGGATCACTTTCTTACACCATACACACACAAAAATTCAAAATGGATGAAAGACCTAAATGTGAGATAGGAAACTATTAAAATTCTAGAGAAGAACAAAGGCAGCAACCTCTCTGACCTCAATTGCAGCAACTTCTAACTAGACACGTCCCTCAAAGCAAGGGAAATGAAAGCAAACATGAACTACTGGGACCTCATCAAAACAAAAAGCTTCTGCACAGCAAAGGTAACAATCAGCAAAACTAAAAGGCAACCGACGGAATGGGAGAAGATATTTGCAAGAGACACATCAGATAAAGGGTTAGTATCCAAAATCTATAAAGAACTTATAAAACTCAACACCCAAAAAAACAAACAACCCAGTTAAGAAATGGGCAGAAGGCATGAATATACACTTTTCCAGAGAAGACATCAAGATGGCTAACAGGCACATGAAAAGATGCTCAACATCACTCATCATTAGGGTAATAGAAATTAAAACCACAATGAGATACCACCTGTCAGAATGGCTGAAATTAATAACAGACAGAACAACAGGTATTGGTGACGATGTGGAGAAAGGGGTAGCCTCTTACACTGTTGGTGGGTATGCAAACTGGTGTAGCCACTCTGGAGAACAGTGTGCAGATTCCTCAGAAAACTAAAATAGACCTACCCTAAGATCCAGTAATTGCGCTGTAGGATTTATCCAAAAGATACAAAAGTACAGACTCAAGTATGTTTACAGCAGCATTATTAACCATAGCCAAACTACAAACAGAGTCCAAATGCCCATCAACCAATGAATGGATAAGAAGATGTGGTATATACACAGTGGAATATTATTCAACTTTAAAAAAAAAAAAAAAGGAGGACATTTAGCATTTGGGAAAACATGGATGAATCTGGAGGGCATTGTGCTAAATGAAATAAGCCAGAAAGAAAAAGACAAATACCGCATGGAATCACTAACACCTGGGGGAAAAAAAGAGTCAATCTCATAGAAACGGAGTATAACAGAGACTGGAAGTTGGGAGAAATAGGCAAGATTAATAAGAGTACAAACTTTCAGTTATGAGATGAATAAGTTCTGAAGATGTAATATATAACATGGAGACAATAGCTGATAACATTGCATTGTATAATTAAAATTTTAGTATAATAATTGTTATGTAGTGTTTTAGCATAATTGCTCAGGGAATAGAATTTAAATGTTTTCAATAATAATAATAAATAAAAATTAATAATAACAATAATAATAATAATAAAGTGGGGTGATGGATGCATTAATTAACTCCATGGGGGAATCCTTTTACGATGTATATTTCTATCAAATCATCATTTTGTACATTTTAAGTATATCACAATTTTATTTGTCGATTATACCTTAATAACACTGCAAAAATAAATAAATAAAATAAAATCTGACTTCAGCATATTCTCCTGTGTCCCTCATTACTCAACACCATGCTTCCTACAGTTTAATGAAAATAAAATCTTCATCATATTTCTAACACGTCTCTTTTCACCTCTCTGCCCCACACAAGTAGATAGCAGTGTTTCAGAGGGAAGTCATCATATTTTTTTTATCTTTATATCAGTTACCTGATATTATGCCATGCTCAAGAGGCACTCAAGAAATATTTGTCGAATTGAATGGATTTTCCTAATCAGATTGTGGTGCTCTGAAAATAGACTCTTCTGCACAAGAAAAAATGTGAACACTTAGTAGGAGCTTAATAAATATTCATTGATTGATTAGAATTGGCTAGCCTGGTTTCATTACTCAGGCACAATGAAATATGGAAAATAAACTGCCATCTCAGGCTGGCTTTTTCTCCCAGAAATGAGGGGAGATAAATGATCCCCATTGAGTTATATAAGATGAGTATCTGGCCTGGCATCCGTAGAGAAGAGTAAATTAGATTTTTAAAATAGTTTCAGGGTTAAAAATGTAAGATGTTATTAGTAACACAAGTAAGGAATCATTATTAATGTAGTCTACGACCTTTATCTTGATGTACTGGAATAAGAGATTTATACATCAGAATGGGATGAATTGTTCATTTTCATCAAGGATTTGGAAACAAAGGGGCAGGAAGCTCAAATTGGGAACATTCGGGTTTGTCTACAGACCTACTGGAAAGGACACACTGCAATTTTCCAAGGCTTGTGCAAGGCCTTTAGGAATTGAATCGGCCCAGAGGGAGAAGGGATTGAGGAACAAGAAAGCTACTTTTTACACATAAATATGTAAGTAGTAACCTGCAATAATTCAAAAGGAAATAAAGAAAATCAAAACAAAACCCGCATGTGTCAGTTTAATGAGATTGGTGGGAAAAAAATAGTATATTCTTTTAAAGTTTGCTTCAATATGACAGGGACTCTTTAACACATTCTTCATTGGACTTAAAAGAGGTTAAAAAGATTTAACCAATCTTAACCCCGATTTATTAAATATTATGCAGATTTTGGGGCGCCTGAGTGGCTCGGTCGGTTAAGCATCCGACTTCGGCTCAGGTCATGATCTTGCAGTTCGTGAGTTCGAGCCCCACGTCGGGCTCTGTGCTGACCGCTCGGAGCCTGGAGCCTGCTTCGGATTCTGTGTCTCCCTCTCTTTCTGTCCCTCCCCTGCTCATGCTCTGTCTCTCTCTGTCTCAAAAATAAATAAAACATTAAAGTTTAAAAAAAAAAAAGATTTAACCAATCTTAACCCCGATTTATTAAATATTATGCAGATTTTGTAAACTCACTAGAGATTCAATACTAGTGATTGTAGAATCAGTAAATCTTCCTTCATGCTTGTTAGCACTTTCTATAATTTAACAAGGAGCTGAGTGTAACCAACACTAAGATTTAACATTTAGAGTTTTATTGAAAAAAACAAATGATTCAAAGATTTATTCAATGTGCTTAAGACTTAACAAATACTGTCTCAACTTGGGAAAATAAATATGGAATGAAAATGGTCCTAATTCCTTGCTCTGAGGCAAATGTTCAATTTAGCATTTTTTTTTTTATGTATTTAATAAATAGATTATTAAATCAAGTGCAATGCTCATTAAAGATGGTATCAATTTAAGGAATTCATCTCAGCTATGATTTATTTAATCTAATGCCCCATTGATTAAATGTTCTTCAGATCTTAAAAGTCCACTTCAGGTTTAATAGGTACGAGGTCAATTTAGAAAAGCATTCAGCACACGTGAAAGCCAATGAGCGAGGAAGTGATTTATACACTCCATGCTGAACGGGTACCATAAGTGGTTGTGATGTTGGGAAACTGTGTATTTAAAATGCTACTTAAAAGCATTTCAGAGTGTAAATACTGCAATTCTGTAAGCTTCTCAAGTGCCTCTAAGTGGGACAGATACAGAGCAAATAACATAACCTGAGGAGAGAGTGGTGGGTAGTTCTTGGGAGTCGACCTAGGAATATGGCTTTCTGGCCTGCCTGCCTAATAGCTAATGTGCCTTCCCTGAAAGTCATGTGAAATGCGGCCCAAGGGTTCTAAGGATGTGTTTTACTCTTCTTTGTATCGTGTCCCTAGGACGCCCATATAGAATTACAGCTTTGTAATCTGGAAGACGTTTTGCCTTGGTTAAATTCCATGATGCTGTGATATCATTATTCCAAGACTTGATTTCTTCGTTTTCACTATTTTTGCTGTGACCTGATAGCTACAGAATAGATTATACAGCAGGTTCCACTCTGAAACAATGTCATGGATACTGTGTCCAAATTGTTACTCTGTGTTTAGGGACAGAAGACAGCATAGCATTTTCTCCCTAACTCTTAAGTCAAATATCTCCAGATATTAGAGTAGGTAATTAGCAGAGCTCTTATATAAGCTTTTCATTTGCCCTTTTCATGCCAAAAGAATACGTTATCATTTATTTAGCAGCACGGCTGTGTACTAGACATTATTTCTTTTATTTGTTACAAATATCCTAACACAGTTCTAAATATCTGTAAGTTTATTAGCAGTAAATAACTTGCTCCAATTTAAATTGCTAGTGAGTGGCAGAAATGAGATTAGGAATCAAAAGGATCTCACTGCAAAGCCTAGGATGTTCCACTTCTGTGGAATATCCAGGACAAATTTGATTAACACCACGCATTCAGTGGCTACCTTTTTTCCCTGTCGCAGTGCTAAGTACTAAGGATACACAGATAAAAAGACAAGCCTGTCTTCAAGCAAATCACTGTCTTCTCGCGGAGACAGTCAAATAGAGAGAAAATTAACGTGCAGTAAGACAAGGATTTTGAAAGAGAAATTCACAGCGCCCAAGAGGTAGTTAGTTTTACCATATGGGAAAATTCATGGACGATTTCTGAGCCTATTAAGCTGTGTTTGTGGTAGTACTAAGAAAAATATGATATTGTGGCATACAAAACTGCACACGCAAAGGCATGGTGATGTGATCCATAATATTTAACATATGGATGAAGTCATCCACATGTCTCTGAAATGCACGAACACCAGCAGTATCATTTTCCAGTGCTTAAAAAAAGGTTTTCATATGCCAATTTCAATAAATAAATGAAGTAAGACTGTTCTTCCCAAAAAATGGTGCTAGAACAAATAAATGTCCAAATCATCTAATTCTTGACCTCAAACTCTCTCCGTGCAAAAAAAAAAAAAAAAAAAAAAAAAAAAAAAATTAATTTGAGATGGCACAGAGACCTAAAGGTAAAAGTTAAAACCATAAAACTTCTAGAAGAAAATATAGTGCCATATCATCACAACCTTGGATTAGGCAAAATTTTCTTAAATGGAACACAGAAATCACTAATCGTAAAAGAAAAATATACCCGATAGGACTTCACCAATGTTAAAAATGTGCATTCATAGTTAAGCACCGTGAAGAAAATAAGTTGGCAAGTAGTAGACAAGAAGAAAAAGTTTACAACATATAATATTGGACAAGGAAGTTGTACCAGAATATATAAAGAATTCCTAGAAATCATAACAACACCAATAAAAACAATAAAATGCAGTTTTCAAAATGGTCCAAAGACTTAAGATTACAGATAAGTCACAAAGAAAACATATGAATGGACAATAAGCTTATGATAAGACACTAAATTAGTGCTCAGGGAAATGTTAATTGAAGGCACATTAAAAAGCCATTTAATACATTCTGGAATGGTTAACATAAAAAGATTTATAATATCAAGTGTGATAGAGGAAATGAATCAACCAAAATTCTTATAATTTGCTTGTAGAAATCACTTTGAAAACTCTTTGGTAATTCTTTTATGAAGTTAAGTATACATATAGCCTATACCCCAACAACTGCAATCCTAGGTATATACTCAAGAGAAATAAAAACATGTATCCACCCAGCACAAATGCAAGAAAGTTTAAAGCAGCTTTGCTCACAATAACCTCAACTTGAAAATAGCCACCAAAAGGTATATGGATAAACGCAGTGAAGCATGTCACTATGACGGAATATTCCTCAGCAACAAAATGAAGAAAGTACTGATACATACAATACTATGGACCAATCCCCAAACTATGCTAATAATATGAAAAATAACTGAGGCACTAATGAATATATACAATCAGGAGACAATTGCCTCCTTAGAGTTTGGGATGGAGAATGACTGAAAAAGATCATGAGGAAAGTTTCTGGGAAGGTGGAAATGTTCTGTATCTCAATTTGGGTAGCCATTACACAGATATATTCAATAGTCAAAACTCATGAAATTTGTGGCGTCTGGGTGGCTCAGTCGGTTAAGTGTCCAACCCTTGGTTTCGGCTCAGGTCATGATCTCACACTTATGAGATGGAGCCCCACCTCAGGCTCTGCACTGGCAGGGCGGAGCCTGCTTGGGGTTCTGTCTTCCTCTCTCTCTCCCCCTCCCACCCTCATTGTCTCTCTCTCTTCTTATCTCTTTCTCTCAAAATAAGTAACTACACATTTTTTAAAAACTCATAAAATTTAAGATCTTAACAATACATTTTTGAGACTTAGAGCTCAATTAAAAAGAAAGAGGTCTTCAGAAACTAAAAGAATGTTCCTTCAAATCTTCCCACTCCGTGGCAGTGAATAATTGAGGACACTGAAGAGGAAGACTGATTTAAATTTTTCAGCCAGAAAGAGTAGCCTATCACTAGGCTTTCCAGTTGGAATGTAAAATGCGTTCTATGCCTCATTCTCTATTTGAATACACTGGCGAGAGAAACCAAGCCGTGCATTTTGCTCTCCTGAAATAAGGGTTAGAAGTTGGACATCAAAATCATCTCATATGAAGACAGCAGCAGAGGGGCACCTCGGTGGCTCAGTCGGTTAAGCCTCCGACTCTTGGTTTCAGCTGGGGTCATGATCTCACGGTTTGTGAGTTTGAGCCCCACATCAGGCTCACTGCACTGACAGTGCAGAACCTTCTTGGGGTTCTCTCTCTCTCCCTCTCTCTCCACACCTCCCCTGCTCACTCCCTCTGTCTCTCTCAAAAATAAATAAATAAACTTAAAATAACTTAAAAAAAAAAAAAAAAAAGAAGAAGAAGAAAGCAGTGGAGACTTTAGAAGGCTTAGACATTCAAGTCCCAAGTCAGCAATGGTATGTGTGACTTCATGCAAATCCATGAACTTTTCTGGAACTCAGTTTCCAATGTGTGTGTGTGTGTGTGTGTGTGTGTGTGTGTGTGTGTATGTGTGTGTGGTATGTAGGAGGGCTATAAATACCTCACAATGGACAAATATTCTGTGACAGTGATACTATGAGAGATTGAGCACAAAGAAGAGAGTTTAATAGCAAAAGTCCAGAGATACAGAAACTGACTGACCTCTTTTAAATTTAAGATGCTTTCAGGCACCGGCTGGTCAAAAAAACATCATTAGCATGATCTGAAATTAGTAATCTGAAATTAAATTCCCCATGTGATGGCTGAATGTGTGGGACTTGGATGTCAGAGGCCTTTTATTTATTTTTAAAATTTTTTTAATGTTTTATTTATTTTTGAGACAGAGAGAGACAGAGAATGAACAGGGGAGGAGCAGAGAGAGAGGGAGACACAGAATCCGAAGCAGGCTCCAGGCTCTGAGCTGTCAGCACAGAAGCCAACGCGGGGCTCGAACTCACAAATCGCGAGATCATGACCTGAGCCGAAGTTGGATGCCCAACCGACTGAGCCACCCAGGCGCCCCACCAGAGGCCTTTTAGTGGGGAAAGCAAGAAAAGAAAACTCTCTCTAAAGGCCATGAATATTATGAATTAAACAAATTAAAATCAGACTGATTTTGAAATACTCATGTGTGTACTTGGTATGAACATATTTTGTATGAGTTGCACACTCTGTCTCTATTTCTCTCTCTCTCTCTCTCTCTCTCTCTCTCTCTCTCTCTCTCTCACACACACACACACACATACACACACATTTAAATATATACTTCATATGTGTAATTTTGTATGAGGAGTATTTGAAAACTGGGACCAGAACAAGGTCAATTAGTATATTAGATATTCACAGCTGTGTTTGGTCCAGTAAATACAGTACATCAAACATACAGGGGCAGCTTCTTAAAAATAATATGGAAAGACAATATTTTAAGGCATTAATCAGTGATGTTTGAATTTCATACCTATTAATAGTAGTTACCTGGGTCCTTATCATAAATTATGAATGATAGGTTTCTATTAAAAGATGAATTGCAATATATTCCCCTTGCATAATTTGTTGTAAGAACCTATGAATCTAAGTAGCATTTTGCTTTGGAAATATTCTGTTAGGGAGCTGAATGTATTATTTGGGATGTATCATCAGTCCCTTCAATCAAAAGTTTTTCACTGTTCTTCAATGTGTATTGAGGAAAGTTTTTTGGTTCACATTCCACCAAGTGTTACAAGTTTATGAAGATATCCCCACACCAGCAAACACCCATGATTTTTTCAGAACAATTTATTGAGCTACCATGTTCAAACACTGCTAAAGGAAGTATACCACAAACATTTATGTACACGATGCTTCACAGAGACCTGATACTTATGCATATCAATAAAACTTCCCTGACAGATGAAAGGGCGGGTATTATCACCCCCATTTGACAGACAGGGAAACTGAGGCTCAGAGGTTTCATAATTTGACCAATGAAACCCAGGTACTAATAGGCACGATAGCAATTTGACCTGGGTCTTCTGATTTAGAGAGTAAAGGACTTTTCAGAGCCCCAAATGATGTCTCTGACTTCTACTTTATTTCTAGAATTTTTTACATTTTTTTGCCACAAAAGCCACAGAGCTTATCTTTTACATGAAGAGTAACAATGACTCATGTCCTTGATTTCAAGCCACTAACCTTTAGCAGGATAGGAAAAGAGACTTCAGAAATTAAGACAAAGAGACCTGGAAGGAAAGTAGACTCAATACCAGTAAGCCTAGTTATCCCTAGCTAATGCTCTTTTAAAATAGATCAGCCAAAGGGATTTCTGGAGGGAAAAAAAGGAGAAACCATCACTCAGACAAGATAATAATCTTAATTGAAATCAGAAAACCTTCAAATCTCTTTGTGTATAAATGTGTGTGCTGTAATAGTGAACATTTAGAATCCCTTTGGGATTTTAAAAATTCTGGACAGTGTTTTATCATTCTGGGTTTTTTTTAATAGGAGGAGGTGGGGCAGAGGAAGTGGCAGGGAATCAGTACCCCTGAACTATCATCTGCTTCCTGAAAATTCTTTCCTCAGTGCTTCACTGGGCTCCCAGGAACTCGCAATCTTAAAGGAATGCAATGATTTGGCAATAAGCTGTGGTTGCAGGCATCCAAGGATCCCTTTGGAGGATGGAAATAAAGGTAGTTAAAATTCTTCAATCCAACACGATAAAGATAGAGAGGAGGGTGGGAAGGAGAGATGACTCTGCTATGATTCAGCTCACAACACCCTTTGGAGAAACAATTATAAAATGCAAATATAATGGTGACATCCTTAAATAGAGCCCATCCATGAAAGCTCCTGTTCTCTTCTGTTCTCAAGCATCTATTTAAAAAGAGATATCTCCAGGGCAAAACCAAGTTAGGGAAAATGGTTGATATGATTCCCCAGCCACAGGCATGAAGTATGACACTGTCCAGGTGAGGAGCTACTCTACACTGTCTCTGATGGTTCAGTTGTTTACAATGATAATCATCATTATTAACCCCTCTCTAAGAGAGTATCAGAATGTGAGGTCTTCAGAGGTTCAAAAGAAAATGCAGAGACTTCCAGTTTTAGCTCTGACATGTAAAGAACTTTGAAATTATCACTCCCATCCTTATAAGAAATAGCTGGATAAATTAAAAAACAAAGGACTTCTGTGGACTCATAAGAGAAAGGATTTTTCAGAGCAATCACTAGCCTGGAATCTGGAGATAAGTGAATTCAAAAACTCACAACCAAGATCTGCTTACAGAGAGGAGAAACCACTAAAATCTACCACTAAATTGGTAGAAACACTTAAATAATCATTTTAATGAGCTCTTGGAGAGTGAATGTGGCCTAACTTGAGTGTAAGAACCTTTTGGGTTGCTATCTTAGGAGGACTTCCACACTTTTGTGGGACTTGCCTCCATGAATGTACAGGAATCTTCACATGGCAAAGGTCTAGAAAGACCTGGCCTTCCCACCTGGTGCTGGTAGGAAGAGGGAAAGAGTAATCCTTGTGAAATATGACCAGAGACTTCCCTATAATAAAGGCGTACTCTCTGGAGGAAAAGACATTAACAAAACTTTGTCTGGAGCCATGGGAGAATGTATTCTGTCTAGACTTCCTTTCTCAACAAAGGAAAGGAAGGACTCTAAAAAAAGAAACACTTCTGGATGTGAGAGATCAGAGAAGCAAGCTCATAAGAAGACTGGGGTTGAAGTGAATGTTGGTGGAATACCCCCCTTTCCTCAGGCCTTATAGGAACATGGCCCCAGCGCCTTAATGGTTGTATAGATTACAGATGAAATAATGGTAAGACACAGACTCTCTTGGAGAAGTACTTAAGGGACCCAATGTTAAGAGGGGAGACAAAAAACAAGAGCACTAGAGGAATAGGAAGCCTATGACACCTACAGCTACAAAAAAATTAAACAAAAACCAGCTTCCACTCTAACATAAAACTTCACACTGAAGTCCTACTTATCTCAATTCCTGTTACCGAATACATCATGTCCAGCTTTCAACAAACAGTTACAAGGCATACTATAAGGCAAGAAAGAAACAGAGTCTGAAGTGGTTGGTTGTGCATCAAAACCCACCTCAGATACGATACAAACACTGGAATTATAACACAAGGAATTTTAAATAATTATGATTAAGGGCACGTGTGTGGCTCGGTTGGTTAAGCTTCCAACTTTGGCTCAGGTCATGATCTTACAGTTCGTGAGTTCCAGCCCCATGTTGGGCTCTGTGCTGACAGCTCAGAGCCTGGAGCCTGCTTTGGATTCTTTGTCTCCCTCTCTCTCTGCCTCTTCCCACTTATGCTCTGTGCCTTTCTCTTGCAAGAATAAATAAACATTAAAAAATTTTAAATAATTATGATTAATATGTTAAAGGCTCTAAGGGAAAAAAGGAGACCTCATGAGAGAACAGATGAGTAAAGTAGGCCAAGATGAAAATTCTAAGAACAAACCAAAAGGAAAGGGTAGAAATAAAGGAAAAAAATACCACTGCAAAGTATATAAAGAATGTTTTCTATGGGCTCATCAGTCTACTGGTCAAAGTTAAAGCAAAGAATCAGTAGGTTTGAAGATAGAAATTTACCAAACTGAAATAGAAAGAAAAAAAAAACACTGTTTTTTAAAAAGAACAGAACAATCAAGAAGAGTACTTTCAAAAGGTGTAACATATATGTGGTTATAATCCCTGAAGAGAGAATGGAGAAATACATAAACTGATACGCATGGGGAACTTTCCAAAATTAATGATAGACACCAAATCACAGATTCAAAACGCTAAGCAGAACAGGTAACAAAAAAGCTGTGTCTAGGTATATTATATTTAAACCTCAGAAAACCAAAGTAGAGGATATTTTGAAAACAGCTATGTGGAGGGGGGAGGGGCTGGGGGGACCTTACTTACAGAGAAATATTAATAATAATGCATCAATATTGGTTAATGAAATGTGACAAATGCACCATACTAATGTAAAATGTTAATAAGCAGAAACTGAATGTGGGTTATAAAAACTCTCTGTACTATCTTCATGGAAATTCTTCAAATCTGAATCTGTTCTATAATACAAAAAGTTTACTTTTAGAAAGAAAATACAGCCATTTCAAATGGATATTTATTTCTAGTCATAACTGTCTTGTAATTATAACAACTTTATGGACAAGTAACCTCTCAACACCATGCATTTTCTGATTCCTGTTATCTCTTAGTAGATGGAAAGCATTTCCATCACATAGCATCACATGGTCTTGGTTTGCAGAGAAGACAATGGCTGTGGGTAACATTTTGAGATTCTTTTAGGCATTAACAGACATATTTTAGGAAGTGTGACCTTTAGGATCTCCAACGATGATTCATCCATCTTTAAAACAAGTACAAAGACGTCCAGACGGTTAAGTAACTTCCTCCCAATAAAACAAGTCTATCAGAACAAGGACCTTAACTCAGTTACCATATTTTTTCTGCTTGCTTTTCTTATTGATTTTGTGTAGTCAATACTATTTACATTATTTTGAAATTGATAAAAAATGTTGACAAAATGCCCCCATGACATCATAATTATCATACCATCGTGCATCCTGAATGAGATAATTCAATGTCACAATCGTCAGTGGATAATAAATCCGACTCAATATGTGTGTACTGTGTTCTTGCCAAGACACCAGGTGGGCGAGTTCAAAATGAGAAGTGGAAAACGCATGAGCAAAAGTAGAACAAGATGTTTTCGTGTGACTAGAGCCCATACCACAGGAGGAGAGAAGTTGGGTTCCCATGTGTCTCAGCTGGCTCAGTGGGGGCCTGTTTATACCTGTTAACCCATTCTGTTATAAAAAGTATCCCAGTTTAGGTGATAAATCATGCAGCTGTCCCTTGAAAGGGCTTTGCATACCAGCCTGGAGCCACATGAATCAATATATGCCTAGACACCCATTCCAAACCATGGCACTCCCAGTCAGGCACTCTGTTCCTAAGACTTCTCATTCTGCCACTTATTTCCGCCCACGTACTCTGTGGCACGCCTGGTCTGCTGGACACTATTGTAGCCACATGGCCTCACTCAAGTGAAATAGATTCTGTGTGCCTCAGTTTCCCCATGTATAAGATGGAGATAATACCAGCATCTTCCTTACAGGGTTCATATCAAGATTAAACTTAAATGTGCCTATCACTTAGTGTTCAATAAATTTGGCTATTATTTTTATTATTCTCAATAACTTTTGAAGTTTTGATCTCAGATCATTTCTCCAACTCCCAGTTTTTCACACCTAGTTAGTCTCATCATTAGTTGAATTCATCTAAAGTAGAGCAACAGATTTTGGAAGAGGGTGTTTTTTTTTTTCTATCACTTATTTCCCAAATATTACTGAACACCTCCTGCATTTCAGGCACTGTTCAGAGTGCTGAGAACACAATAGCAAATGAGACCCACAAAGACCGTGTTCTTGGGAGCTTTCTTTAAAATGTAGAAGTTCCAGGTTAATTTGCCTTTGTGTGTCTTAAGAAATGAGGTCTCTTATTGGAAGGCACAGCTCCATGAGCACACAACTTGGTGGTGTGTCAGTGCCTTTTGGTGAGATAAATGGTACCCCTTCCTTCTCCAGGCACAGTGCCATGCTGGGCCTAGGGCTTAGCCACTGTGACACAGTGGTCTCAACTCTTTTTACCCTCTCTGCTGAATCATTCTGTGTATAACACAGTGGCTTTAAACTACCTGGTGGTACAAAAAAAAAAAAGAAAACACAAATGAGGAAATCATTGGATAAACCACTTTGGTTTCCAGGGAAAAATCACAGCTAGCAATGTAGATCGGGAGTTGTTAAAAATAGATGATTCTGAAGTCACAGGATTAAATGGTTTGAGGGCATAGAACATGATTGGGCATACTCTCCCCATTAGAAATTCAAGAGAGGAGGAGGAAGAGCCAAAGAGGAACATCTGGGAAATTGCCAGCAATAAAGGAAGACTAGAAACCAGAAGCTAAGGTAAAAGAAGAAAGTATGTAATGCTAGGTCTGAGAGACAGAACCAGGTCGGCACTGTCTCACATAGGCACATTAAGGAAGTTGTGAGATATGTTAGAGGGGAGAGAAGGATTACTAAAATAGAAGCTCTTCCAAGTTACCTTATTCCCTAACTTGTCTCTGAAAATAATGCTTTGGCAGTTAATGGTGACTGAGAATTTGCACCGTTGGTGAACTCAACTTTATAACCACTGAAATATTTACATAAAAACATAATAGACAGTAATCCTCCTTACTTCTGGAGAATAGAGAAGAATTGCAGGAGCACAGGCTCATGGGATGGGGTTCAGTCTTCACTGGGAAGATCCACCGGCAGAGCAAAATGGTGGAGGCAGCTCATGATGGGGAGAATCGTTGTGGTAAAGATAGGCCAGCGTTCTTGAGAGATACCCAAGAGTCAAGAGCTGGACAGATCACATAAGGAAAAGGTTCAAGTGGCCAAAGCTAGTCCAAAGTCAGGAAATACATTGGATAAAGGTGGAACAAGTTCTTAATTAGCAAGTAAAGCCTAGGTAAGAACTATGAATAGCAGCCATGCCATAAATAGCTGTCTGAAGTCAAGCAGAACCTCCTTGTCCCTCCTTGTCTCATTATTCTTATTGTATCGCTTGGCAGACCTGCTGGTACATGGTATGGAGAACTAATTAGAACACTGAGAACCGGGAAAGAGAATGAGAAGGAATCATTTCAGGCTGGCTGAACAGTGAGAGTTGAAGCATCTTAATCCATGGGCATACATACACACGCATGCTCCTTCACTAAAGCCTACGTACACACGCAATCCTTCACTGTGGATTGCCAACAGAATCCTCATCCCTCCCCTTCCCAAGAGACCTCCCTGCTGAATATAGAATGGTTTATTTAGTTTATGGTGTAAGGCATTAAGTTAGGACACACAAAGAGTGAGACAAAATCATCTTCCTTACAAATGAAACTGTGCTGATAAACAGGTGCAGAGAGAGTATACAATTCCTCCAAGCGGTGTCTTTGATGTGCTCAAACTGTCCGCCCTTTCTGTATTTGTTTATTGTGTGTTAACTGTCACTGTGCTTGTTTCTTTCCAGATGTTTGGACATCCGTTAATTAGCACATCCTCTACAACGTATCTGTGAATGCGTCTCACCAAGAAAAAGGAAAGGTTGGAATCCAGCTGGAAAGAAACTGTGATTAAGAAGAAACACACGCGCGCGCGCGTGCGCGCGCGCACACACACACACACACACACACACACACACACACCTGAATTTAGGACAGAATGAGAGTGAGATGGGAAGACAAGGGGAAGATATGGGTCCCGAGGAGCAGAGATCCAATGGGGCTCATTTTCAAGCTCACATGTCAACAAACACTTACCTGACATGTAACTCCAGGATCTAATTAATTCAGAAAATAAATTCAGTGGGAAAAGGAAGGTCTTTACCCTCTCATGTAAAATTGACCAAAGTAAGACTCCTCAAAATTCATCATTTTTCTTGACCTCCCTATTCACCATTTTTTGTCCTGACTAGGGAGCATATCAAAGTAACTGGAAAATTCAGTGCAAAAAGGGCAATTTAAAAAGTCAAACAATCTCTCTGTTTGAGAAATGATTAAGCTGCCTTAGTTTCCTAGTATGACGAACTTGTCTCTTGAGGCACAAAGTGAAAGGTGAAGGAAGTGTTTGGTTGTCTTTCCACAGAGACATGCCCAGTCTCCCAGTCCTTCCCTCTCACCATCTTGCCTAGAGAACTGACCTGCCAGAGTAGTCACATTCCCTCCTGGTAGGTATGATGCCATCGATTCCTTTACCAAACAATAGTACCAACCTCTCTTGGTTCCTGGAGAACTTTCAGCAGTCAGATTTTACCCACCTCTTTGGAGCCTGTATTTTTTTTTTTTACTCTTTTAAAGTCAAGGCTCCATTGCCCTGGCCCAAAGGCACTGGCCTTTATATGGACAAAGATACAACGACATGCAAAAGGCCAGCCACCCTGACCAGGGAAATTTCTCATCTAGTTTAGGGTATGTCTCTTTGGGAAATTAATAATCTCTATAAAATCTCATCTCCCAAATCCCAGTAACTAATTTTCAATTTTTAACAGGTCATTTCGCATTGAGCCAGAGCCATAATATGAGACCATGGTTAGCAAACATTACCCCAGTTTTCATCAAAATCAGTAATCACCATTTGAACATTTTGCCTCTGGTTTTGTTTCTAAAAAGGAAGAGCCAGACACATGCCCGCTGAATCTTAATAAAACCCACTGTGTACTGAGGATCTACCATATAAAGGAATTACAATAAAACAAACAAGGAAAGAAAAGTTAAAGCTGTTTTTGTGACAGTTTGTGGGTGAGACAAGAAGACAAAGAGGGGGCTGGTGACACTGTGCTGAGAATATTATCTCCTCCGAATCCTCACCACAGTAAGTGCCCACTTAGACAGATAAGGAAGCTGAAGCTCAGAGAGATTAAGTCAGAGATCCAGGAGTGATGTTTGTAGAGCTATTAGCACTGGTTAAGAGCAGGGGCTTAGGCATCTGGAAATAAAGGGGTCGAATCTTGGTTTAGTCAATGAAAGAGTAATGGCAGCGGGGGAGGGCTGGGGATTCGGTCTGAGACAACAGTCTGGTTCATAGCATGGCAATCAGATGGCAAAGCACAGTGGAAGTGGGCATGCATAGAAGGAAGAGACATGAAGGTATGGTGAGTTCAGGAGGCCAACCAAACGTCAGGTTCAGAATCTAAGCAGAGAAATGAAATAATTATATAGTGCATCAGCTTTAGCACCGGGATTTATTTAAAGTGTGTGAGTCAGCTACCCTCATTGCTGGGGGTTGGGGTAAACACCAAATTAAGGAGCCCAAGCTTGGAACCCGGCTGGAATGCAGAATAAAGCTGGGTAGAATTAATTGATCACTTCATTGGGTAGATCAAAATGGTCTAATGGCCATTTTACATGTATCATCACCTTTTGCTTTCATTTGAGAGAGAGAGAGAATGCCAGCAGGAGAGAGGGGCAGAGGGAGACAGAGGGAGAACCTCAGGCAGGTGCCACGCTCAACTCAGAGCCCAACGCGGGGCTCGATCCCATGACCCTGGGATCATGAGCTGAGCCAAAACCAAGAGTTGGACACTCAACTGACTGAGCCCCGCCCCACCACCGGCGTCCCACATGTATCTTCATCTTAACACAGGTTTGCATACACACAATACACTTTGCATAGTAGGCGTCAATGTACTCATGTCACAGATGGGAAAGCAGAAGATGGAGATGTGTGTCACTTGCTCTAGCACCATGCTGAGGCAGGCAGCAGCACAACTGTGGTTTGAATCTAGCTGTAACCGGGTTCAAAGCCCATGCCCTCATACATGCTGTCAATTGGAGATTGGGCCCAACCAGATGCGGGGCCACTTGAGGCCGGTGTCAACAATCAGATGGAATCCATAGAAATATGCCAAAGGGTATAAGTAGTTTATAGGAAAAGAAATCAAAAGGGCCATGGAGTGATGAAAATATGCTCAATGTTATGAAACATCAGGAAAATGAAATTAATTCATTAAGGAGACACACTTCTTGCCTACCAGATTGACCAAAAATTTAAAGTTTGATAATATCAGTGTTTTTAAGACCGTGAGGACGTGGATAATCTCAGACACTGCTAGTGAGAATATCTACTTATTCAGCTATTTTGGAGAACAATTGGGCAATATCTATTAACACTTAAAATATAAATAACCTCAATTCATTTAATTCCACCTTTAGGATATGCCCAAGAAATATTTGCACAAAGATGTGTGCATGTGCACAAAGATACATATATAAAGACATTTGCTGCCGCCTAGCAATAAAAAAAAATCTTAAAAACAATCAAAATGTCCAAATAGAGGAAATAGGTAAATCAAAATTGTGGTTGAATACATTGTAGAAGTTTAAAAATGAGCTAGATTTATGTGTAGTGATGTAGGAAAATCTTTCAGATATATTATTAAAAACAAAACAAAACAAAACAAAACAAAACAAAAACAAGTTCCAGAACAACATCTTCATTCCCATAAGCAAACACAAATATACCAAATTCCCTACTTCTCCGTATAAATATATATGCATAGAAAAGCATAGCGAAAGAAAAGAAAGAATATGCACCAATGTGAAAATAATGGTTCATCTGGAAAGGGATATGAGAAGAGGTCAAGGGGAATTTTCCTTTGTTAGATATAGAAGAGTTGATTTGTCTGAAGTTGTTTGAATTTTTAATGACATATATTCATATCCTACTTGAATAATTAAAAATAAATAAATATTTAAACAAAACAAATAAGTCAAAATGCAGAAGATACCAAGGAACAATGCAGGGTCATGCCTCTGAAGTCTGGGCCAAGAAAGTAGCACTGTTCTTGCAATAAGTAAAAAGACAAGGAGGACAGTTACAAGTTTCAGTACCTTGCCCCAGAACAAAGGTTTTCCTGGAATCAGGTAGGGTTGGAATTTTGATCCATTTACCCATTTATCATTCCTTCCTATCACCCTGGTGGCAGTGGTGGCAGTGGGGGGAGAGTTTCTGATTTTTTTTTAAATATTTTTTTAACGTTTATTTATTTTTGAGACAGAGAGAGACAGAGCATGAACGGGGGAGGGGCAGAGAGAGAGGGAGACGCAGAATTGGAAGCAGGATCCAGGCTCTGAGCCATCAGCCCAGAGCCCGACGCGGGGCTCGAACTCACGGACCGTGAGATCATGACCTGAGCCGAAGTCGGACGCTTAACCGACTGAGCCACCCAGGCTCCCGGGAGAGTTTCTGATTTTTAATAAGATGTCAGGGGCGTCTGGGTGGCTCTGTCGGTTAAGCGTCTGACTTCAGCTGAGGTCATGATCTCACGATTCATGGGTTTGAGCGCCACGTTGGGGTCTGTGTTGACAGTATGGAGCTGGAGCCTGCTTTGGATTGTCTATCTCCCTCTCTCTCTCTCTGCCCCTTCCCCTCCCCCCAAAAATAAATAAACATTAAAAAATTTAAAAAGAATATGTCAAAGTTATGCTAAAAGAGTAAATTGGTACGAACAGAAAAGAACCCTATTTGCTCTGTATTCATATAACACTTCAGATTTACCCTAGGACCTGAGCGAACAGGTAAACAAGGGCCGAGCAGATGGCTCCAGCTTGATTTCCCTGTGGACTGAGATGGAGCGAGTGTGTCTGGATCCAGGAGAGCCCATCATACTGCAGGGTCACAGGTCCCTTGCAAGTATGCACTTGGGCAGAGAGCATAGAATGTTGCTTCCCATTCTTGTTGGCACTCCAAGTAGGGGGATCTATGGGCTGGCTTATTCTTGGAGGGACAGACTAAAAGAGCACTGACAGCCTTCTGGACAAACAACTGGGGGCAGGATGGTTATGAGTGAGGACAAGAGAGCAAACAGTCTGTTTTATATCTTGTCTGTGTCCTCAAAGCTGACATAGCATTGATGGCAAATGTAGCCCTGGAAATGGACATTAGGGAAACTAGAAATAGATAGGTCCATTTAGTCTTTAAAAGAAGCACTAAAGAAGGAAAGAAGGAAGGAAGGAAGGAAAGAAGGGAGGAAAAGATGAAAGAAAGAAAGAAAGAAAGAAAGAAAGAAAGAAAGAAAGAGGAGGGGGAAGGAGGGAGGAGGGAAGAAGGGAGAAAGACAAAAGGAGGGAAGGAGGAAGAAAGGAAAGAAGGAAGGAAGGGAGGGAGGAAGGAAGGAAAGAAGAGAAGAAAGAAAGAAAGAAAGAAAGAAAGAAAGAAAGAAAGAGGAAGGGGAGGGAGGGAGGAGGGAAGAAGGGAGAAAGACAAAAGGAGGGAAGGAGGAAGAAAGGAAAGAAGGAAGGAAGGGAGGGAGGAAGGAAGGAAAGAAGAGAAGAAAGAAAGAAAGAAAGAAAGAAAGAAAGAAAGAAAGAAAGAAAAAGAGGAAGGAAGGAAGGAAGGAGGAGGAAGGGGAAGGAGGGGGAGGGAAGAAGGGAGAAAGACAGTAGGAAGGAAGGAACGAAGGAACAAGGAAGGAAGGAAGGGAGGGAGGGAGGAAGACAAGACACAAATGGAGCCATGAGCTTCTGCCTGTGCTGATTCTGAGGTGAAGCATCTCCAAGCCAGAGTGGACCATGCCTCTGAAGCTCCCTGGGGTTAAACGTGTTGGCTGCGACTATCCATGGAGCGGGGGGCAGCACCCCACAACACCTCTTTGTAGACAAAGCCAATTACCTCAAAATGACGGGAAATGATTAGTCATGTTAATTAAAAATAATTTCCATTCCCACTCTTAAAAAGGTCAAACTGTCAGCTCTATGGAAAATTGAGCCTTCATGCATTTTCGTTTGATTTCATATTCAAAGTCTAATTAGTCACAATTCGTTGTTGAAAGTGATAATTTTTTTGATAATGTCGTTGCTTTTGATCGTGGTGCCTTCATTATCAAGGCAGCATTGTCCTTAATACCGGCACGGGGTGGTTTTTATTCTTCTGAGCTAACGGAAGAAGATGTTGCTTCCTCGAGCACTGCTGATCAAATCCAGAAGCATCACTGATGCCTGCAGTGGAATGCAAGAGGCAACCGTTTCCGTGTCTGGATTACATGGTTTCCATATTTAAAGCAGGGGGAGGGGCCAAAAAATAAAACAAAGGAGCTTTAGACTTTCCAATCAAGGACACCTGTGCTCAATTCCAGCTCTTCGGCTTACAAGGTGTGTGACCACATGTCACCCACTTTCCCTCTTAGATCATAAGATTCCCCCAATTTTAAAATGGAGATAATAATGCCTATCTCATCAATTCTTAGGAAAAATAAATAAATAACAAGCATCAAATGCCTAGCATAGGTCCTGGCCTTCAGGAGCTTGTCAGCAAATGTGAGGAGAAGCCCATCTGAGAAACAAGGAATCAGTTTCTTCTTGACTGATGTGGGATCTAAATGATAATATTAAAAATAACCTTAGAGCTTTAAATTTAACAATATTCCCTTACATGGATTGCATTACTTGAACTTCCTGCCTGCTGATGAGATATGTCATGTTGGAGAAGTGAAGTGACTTGTTCAAAGTCACACAAGGAATGAATGGGACAGCCGGGCCACCGATCCTGTTTGGCACTCAAACTAATTGCATGAAACTAATTTTTAAAAAGATGTTAGCACCCTTTGCAACGTACAATCCCTCTACAGAATGTTGGTTGCCCATGGTAACGGACCGCGAGTGGAAAGCACGGTTGCCTGTAGCATTCACTGGTGTTTTCCCTGTTCTGTTTGGGGATCTGAGAACAACCTCTTTATGTTAAAGGAAGGCTGGAAACAAAGGGTTCATCACAAGTGCCCACCCGCCGAAACACTCAAATAATCTAGAAGCCAATAATGCACTGCCATCCAATCCTGCTCCTCAGAGTCAGAGGACGAATTTTGGAGGGCTTACTCTTATTACCTTTTTACCCCAGAACAATTCCCATCTGGGATCTGAATAAACAGGGGAAATGAACTGAACTCTTCATTTAAGGCTGACATACTGTGGTCATGCTTGATAGATATTGATGTGATTATCCTGTATAAGTGCACACATTGTCACTTAATGCAAACTTAAAAAAAAAAATAGAATAAAAGCAGATAAAAGAGCACAGTTTTGATTCAATACAGAAAACAGCATGTCTTAATAGCACCCATCAACAGGGAAAGTCCATTCAATAATGCCAGTCAGAGGAGAAACCACTTAGGAAAGCAGCAGCGTGGTGGATTAAAAAGGCTTTTTGTCAAATATAAAGGTCACTGAGGCAGTAAACTCCTTAAAGGGAAAGACAATGCATTTCACGCATGAGAAGCCCAGGGTGAAACAAGACATGTTGACCATACGAATGGATAATCCTGTCTGAGCGGAAATAGACTCAGAGACATCATTTGCAGAACTTAATGGCATAAAAAGGTGTCATCTGGGAGAACAGGTAAGTTCATGATTGACCCAGATGCCACCTCCAGGTAAGCGTCCTTGGGAATCTCTGCAAGTGTGGTAGAATCTTCTAGAAGATCTTGCCTGAGGCCATGACCTCAACCCTGTGGCTTCTAGCTGTACGTGCAGGCGAAAGGCCCACAGTCCAGAAGCTTCCCCAAGTCACCTAGAAAACCTACTCCCTCCCCCTCCTTAATGGGAAATGTCAATTCTGGGACCCGTCCTCATGTAGGACAGGCTCATCTGCCCGTCTGGGCTATGACCTCATTAGTGGAGTAAAGCAGAACAGATTGCTGGTGCTCATGTTAACGAACAGCCATCACTGGGTGCACTATGCAGGCCAAGAAAATAATCTTTTGGAGGAACTTGCTTGTCTATTAATTTATTCTCCTGAGGCACTTCCCGGTGTGCCAAATCATCAGATCCGACCGTGTATGGTAATCATGCAGGTCAAGTAAGGGAATAGGGTTCCAGAAGGAAAATCTATCACTGCCACATCATTGACAGAGCATCCCAGGGCCCAAATTCCCTCCCCCATGCTATTCCGAGATGTCATAATCCTCTAGTTTAGAATTATCCTTGGGGTGCCTGGGTGGCTCAGCCGGTTAAGCAGCCAACTTCAGCTCAGGTCATGATCTCACAGTCTGTGAGTTCAAGCCCTGCGTCAGGCTCTGTGCCGATAGCTCGGAGCCTGGGGCCTGCTTCAAGTTCTGCGCCTCCCTCTCTCTCTGCCCCTCCCCTGCTCATGCTCTCTCTCAGTGTCTCAAAAATAAATAAAAACATGTAAAAAGGAAAAAAAAAAAAGAACTGTCCTACGCAGAGTAATCTCCGACAAGGTATGTTCCAAAGTTCAGCCAATTCAAATAAGTTGCTTCCAACTGGGTCATGTATTTTACGCCTATCTCTTCTGCACCTTCTCTTAGCCTGCTCACTTTTGCATCCATACCACTGGGTTGAATGACATCCAAATGACCTCAGAAATGAAGGGCAGCTTCCAGGCCACCACATGGTTGTACAGGCTGTGCACTGCGAAAACATCGTTGTATCCTGCTTCAATTCTCCAGCACATATCTCGGGATAAGAATATCAAATCAGTCAGATGAAAGCAAGCTGGTTTCTGGGATTTATCTGTACTTCCCTCTTTGTGTGAAGATTTGTCTCTGATGGAACATTTATAAAATAGTTGCATTGATTCTCAAGGTTCTTCGGCTAGATGCAACAGGAATATTCTCTGGTTTTAGCTTATGGAAAAAAGGCATTTGTTGCAATGGAAATGATTTAATAAGTCTTTAGAGGTTCTGTAGGGACAACTAACTAATTTTCCTCCCTTAGTTTTATTTTGTAATTGAACTAGCAATCCGTTGCATTGAAGTTGATAGCTAATCCATTCATTGTGTTATCACTGTGTCGTCATAACTAGAAAGCGTATCCTTCTTGGCCCTTGTATACAGAGCTGGCATAAGGAACACAGTGGCCTGTCTCATTTCTCAGGTAGTATGTGTCTTCGCCAGCCTGTGACTGTTAGTGCCTTGGGTGAATCACACATCTGTGTTCATATATCCTGTGAACACATTCCTATACCTAAGGCAATATTGGCAGAGGACTACCATTACTTTATCCTCGTAACAGGGGTTTACTAAAGGAGGGCATGAACCAAAATGGAGTGACTAATACAGAATAAGAGGGAAAGCCGTGTGAAGTATGTGTGGGTAGAGCTGATTCATATTCATGTTCCTTTGTGGCTATACAAAGGCGGTTTGGGAGAAAGGTATCATTTCACCGTAAAAACTAGCTTTTGACCCAGGTGTAAACAGCACATATTTCCCTGGCTCAGGGGTTGACTTGAGCAATGTTGTGTGTTCCCCTTAGCCACCTGTACACCCACAAATTATGATTGAGTGTCTGGCCTCACACTGGCCTGGCTCCATATTCATAATGGGAAAATTCTCAATCTTCTCCAAACCACAGGTCTTAAAATTAGGCTGCGGGTCTTTTGAGGAGGAGTTCTGTCTCAGTGTAATTTATGTGAATACAGATATATATGTGTACTTGTGTTTATGATAACATATATTCTCTAAAAATGTAGACCAGCTTCAGCAATAACTTTCCATGTGCTACGTTTCCTTCAATCAAAATCAGAAAATGGAATGGCCGAGAAAGGAAAAACACACTCACCCTCCCTGCCAAGCCAATAGTGAAGCCTCTAAGTCATCTTCTAACAGAAGGATGCGGAAGTGGGTTTCTTTGAGACTGTCCCAGATTTTTTCCTTCAAGGCTCTCTTCGCTTGGTTAGTAAAACTTTTTTGCAACTCCCCTTTCCCCTGTCAACTATAGAAGAGAACAGCACCTTCTGTGCTTTCCACTTCCCCCAACAAAACAGCACTGGCATCAACAACCACAGCAAAGAAACAACTGACAGCTGCATGAAGGAAACGAAACCAAACCCACTCTGGTAGACAATGAGGGAGCCCAAGCAGCGCCATGTTTCATCCCGGTGTTCTGTCTGTTTGAAGAGTTGCAAGACGATCTAATTTATAATCCTATTGAAAATAAAGTGCTCCAAAAATGAAAGCTGTTTGGTCTTTTCAAGCAAACTGTCCTTTGTTCATAATGCATTAATGGAGCAATCTTTAAATAATGACTTAATTTTTTTTTCCACGCGAAAGATGCTTTCTGCAATCAAAAGTGGGTTCTTTATTTTCTAGCCTGGCACCCGCATTCATTAGAACTAGTTGCATCCAAGTAGTAGAGGTTTATTTGTTCAGCTGGAAATGGGACATTAACATTTTAAGGGGATGATGCATAAGCTTTTAGAGATAATATTCTCCCTGCCCTATTCTGTTGACGCTTTCTTTAAAAATGCAAAACGCAACATAATTTTCTCTCCCTAAGAAATGATGAGTTTATAATAAACAGTTTATCACAAGAGCACAATTTTTGGCAACCCCCTGCCCACTTTCAAAAAAAAATCAAAATTTGGGTAACGAAAGGAAGGAACGCAAACACGAGAGACACCCAGAATGAAGCATGCGTCAAGCTTGGATCAACAGCGCGCATCTCTTGTGAATAAGTACGCACCCCAGTTTACCAACAGCTCTGCACTGTCTTAGCTGGCAGGCGGCTGGGACCACCAAGTCCTACTGCTCACTCCCGTTCTTCCTTTCTCCTTTGTCATTAAGTGCCCCTCCTCATATGGAAGGGATTCCCTCTCCTCTCACCTTCCCAAAGATTTCCTCCTTCAAGCCCCCACCCCTCTCTCCCGCATCATCACTTTCTCCTAGTGTTCCTTCTAGACTATTAGTCTTCCTTAGACTATTCCCATCAGCACGAAAACAAACACTAGTGTCTCAGTGTGATCTTGCCTCAGCCAGGGGCCATTGCTCTCCCCCATCCAAGGCCCGGCTTCATTTCTCCTTGTTTTTAATAGCCGACCTCTTCCAGTGTTGTTTATACATGCTGTCTCCAATTCTCCATTTCCCGAACTTGTCAATCCACTCTCATCTGACTTCAGTCCCTACCACTGCATAAAATTGTCTCTTGCTAAGGTCACCAAAAAGCTCTCTTTTGGCAAATCCTGCAATCACTTCTCCTTTTTCATTTTATTCCACTCAAAAATCCAACCACTCTTCCCTATTGGTAAGTGGGACAAAATCCCTCTCCCGTGGAAGGTAGAAGACAAGGGCCACCAACAATTCCCATTACTCTTGGCTTTGAATCCCATCCAAATGTCCTCATTCTCAAGTCCCAGACCACAGGATAGCAAATGCAACTCTATCCTGATCTTCACTCATTCGTAGCTTTATAAAATTAAAAAGAAACTGGCCAGGGGTTATTCTGTAAGGATTTCCAGGTGAAACTGTATCTCCCATCACAAAGATGCCCCCTTGGGCCATTGTCCTTTAGAAGTCCTAATGGTGATCTTTTGAATATGACATGGAAGGACAAATGCAATCAACTTGTTATTTTTTTTTCTAACGCTGGGCTTTTACTCATATCTCATGTACTGAAAATATGGAAACTCAAAACCAATTTTATCCTTGAACATACGTTTGATTGTTCAGCGTGTACTCCTGCAGAGGCTCCAAGAACGAATTCTGGTCACTTATCACAGAGCAGTTGCTCTGTTTCTTTGCTAATTTTATGGATTTAAGTTAATTTATTAATGAAACAGATGGAGACCTGGGTGTTTGAAGGTACGTGGCAGATAGCGATGGGGATAAACTAATTCATCCACTCTTAGCAGGAAACCATCTGAGAACTTAACTAAGAATTGTCTTTAGAACTCAGAGCTGCTGTTTCGCTGGAATGTGTTTGCACGGTGTACTGATTGTCCCTGAGCGAATTCATTCTCTGTCACTTTTCTCTTTCCCATGCTTGTCAGTGTTCTCCATCAGCTCTCCTCCCAGTTATAGCTCAACAGCATAGCCTCCCTGACGTTTTCACTTGTCATCTACTTGTCCATCCACCTGTGTTTCTATCTTGGAGAGCACCAGAAATTACAGACACTTCGGCAGCAGAGTTGGATTAGCATGAACAGCAAATGGGGCATCGTAACCTCCTCGGATTCACCGATTTGCTGCCCTCACAAGAGATCGGCCAAGAGTCCACACGGAAAAAAAAAAAACAAAATAAATGGTATTGCAACACCTCCTGGGCTTTGGGGAGGCCAGAGGAATTCGGGCCCCAGGGCATATGTGAAAACCTGAAACCCGTGACATTTCAGTGCCAGAAGAGTTTTTGTTTTCCTGCAGCCACTGCCCAAGGGATCCATTCAAACACATCCCTGGGACTACAGACTTCTGCTTTTGATTGATTGCCCATGGCACTTCTCCTCCATAAAGGGTTCTCAGTGCAACAACAGCCAGCTGTGAAGTCTATTTACCCACAGTGTGAAAACTTTCAGCCTCCAAGCCACCAGCAGGTAGGTCAGTGGGCACCCAGCTCCGCTAGTCCCCGCAGCTTTGTGTGAGTTTATTCACACTCCGCTGATGGGGGTTAAGAGGGGTCTGCATGCAAGCAGGGATGCCCAGGTTCCCCAAACCTCCTCAGTTCCATTCACTGTTGTCAAAGGGGAGCCCTGCACACTGAATAAACCCACCCTTCCCACCAGTGGTGAAGAAGGAGGAGGATGCCAATGGACTACACTGTCCATCCACAGAGATCTAGGAGTCCCAGCCTACAAACCTGTCCATTCCCAATATTCACTGTCTTGCACTTTGAGTTCATTAGGAGTAATCTTTTGTTGTCCCACATTCCTGTTCATATTATAACAAACTCCAGAATTCTAGGTCACCCTTGCCTACCCAACTCCAACTCTGACAAGGTTGTGCATCTCTGATCCTCCCTCCCCTGCTTCCACCACTCCCCACCCTCCCATACCCTCCCTCTGCGCCACTTGGAATTCCCGGATCTTTGGCAGCTAAGTCTCCTACACCTCCAACCTCTTCTCCCAAGTTCCTCTTGAGCTTCTCATTCTAACCGAACCCAGAGTCAGCCTTGCCAACCGCTCTCTTGGAAGCCCTGTCAAGTGGTGGCCAGTTTCCCTCACAGCCCAACTACGGCTGGGTCCAGAGGTGGCAAATGCATGCATCCTCCTTGGTCTTCCCCACCCTTCCAGACCATCTGAATGAACACCTTCCTTCTTCTAAAGTTTCCAGACTTGGCTCTCTTGACATCTGATTATATCAATAACTCCCTGCTTCAGTCATTTCCTGGATCTTGCATCATTCTCCTTCATTTCTGGAAGATATTTTCTGTATGCTCTTCTTCTCCTGCTCTCCAACACTACTCTTCTTGACAGTTGTGATACACACAGAATGACTTTTTGAACACCTCAGCATCTCAGCTCCTTGAACTTTTTTCCCCATTGATTTTGCTCTCCACCACTCACTTCCATATTCATAATCTACACCCTGTCATTACCAATGAGCACAACCCTTCTGCAACTGTAGTTCTATGCGCCCCATTCTCTGATCCCTGTCCCCTATCATTCCAGATAATTCCCTCATATAACTTGACTCCAATAAAATCTTGTCGGCACCTTTTTACTGTCTCTCTTCCTGATGTTCCATCTTCTTCCATGGTCTTTCACTAAATATCATTACTTGTTACACAAATCCTTAAGCCTGTTTTTCCTTTTCACTTGATCACACACAATTAGCAAAGACAGAACCATAGTCAAGTCCAACTCTGCCCACTTTGTGTATGCATCTTAGTTACAGAGCATAGGAAACACACAAACTCTCTGACTTGTGTCACCTGTAGCATATAGAGATGAACTTCAAATGGCTTTTAATGGTGCCCAGCAGTCTAATGTCAAGTCCCTTTTTTCCTTTAAATCTCCACCATCTTGGGGTGCCTGGGTGGCTCAGTCAGTTGAGCTTCTGACTTCGGCTCAGGTCATGATCTCACAGTCTGTGAGTTTGAGCCCCGCGTGGGGCTCTGTGCTGACAGCTCAGAGCCTGGAGCCTGCTTCAGGTTCTGTGTCTCCCTCTCTCTCTGACCCTCCCCCTTCGTGCTCTGTCTCTCTCTGTCTCAAAAATAAATAAGCATTTAAAAAAATTTTTAAAAAATCTCCACCATCTTCTCCCTGACTCTTACTCTCAGGCTTGATTCATGATGCCTACCTCACTGAGAAAAGTGATGTGGTCATGAGAGAACACTCCCCCATATTTACTCACAAGTTAGCATATTCACTCTGCCTTCCCACCTTGTACCATAGTAGCAACACTCTTTGAAAGAGTTGCCCTAATTTCTCTCCTCCCACTATTTCCTCAAATAAGCATCTTATATTTAGTCAAGTATCTGATCCCTCCACTCTACCAAATCCACACGTCTCAAGGCCACCATGCACCTCTACACTGTTAATGCCAATGACCAGTTGCTTGATTTGTCAGCAGTATTTCAGGAAGCTGGTCATTCCCTCCTAATTCATACACCTTTTTCTCCTTTACTTTGCTTCCAGGATGCTTTCTTGGTTTTCCTCCCATTATACTGGCCATTCTTCAGTGACCTTGGCTGATTTCTTCTCTTTGCTCTGAGCTCTTACTTTAGGGGTGATCCAGGACTCCGTTCTTGTCGGTGACCTTGGCTGATTTCTTCTCTTTTGCTCTGATCTCTTACTTTAGGGATGATCCAGGACTCCGTTCTTACTCTAGTTCCTTACCTACCCTCCCTCCCCTGGTGTTCCTATACCATCCCACAGCTTTAAATACCACCTATATGCAATGACTCCAAGATGAATATTTCCAACATGAGCCTCTCTCACGAACTCCAGATGCCTATGGCTACCTTTCTATGTCTCCATTCAAGATTTCCAGAACATCTCAAACCTAACTTGTGCTCCTCATCTTCCCCGTGAGGAAGAATTCTACACCTGCTACACCCCAATTTCCTCATTTCAGGCATTTTTCCTTAGGTCAAGATACTTGCAGCCATCTTTGAGTTTTCTTTTCTCTTACATCTCACTTCCAGGCAATTTATCCAACACATCAGGCAGATTTCCAAGTCAGAGTCTTGGCTCTTGTTCTTTCTTCTTAGAAAGCATTTCTTCCAACCCTCCTTCAGCTGCTACCCGGTACCTTCTCAGTGACTTTCTTATTGCAAAGTGTATGATATCCCCTCTAAAACTCATTCCCTAGTTAATTTTTCTCCACATTTATGAAACATTAGATAGAATACACTCATATATTCTTTTAAGTATTGTTACAAATATTAACCCATTTAAGTTTAGTATAACCCTATGAGATGCATACTATTGTTATCACTCCCTTTCTACACATGAAAAAAAATGGAGGCACAGAGAAATTAATAACTTGCCGAAAATCATACAGTTGTCATCACACAGAGCTGGAATTTAAATCAAGGAGTCTGTCTCCGGAGTCTGCACCCAGCCATTCCAACATGCTGCCTTTCCAAAGGCATAACCTTCTGACATGCTGGATATATTTCAGTCATTCATTTGTTTACTGTCTGTCTCACTTTTCTAGGATGTTAGCTCTATCAGGGCAGGCAGGTTTTACTGTTTCTGTCACTGCTATACTCCCAGGTCTTAGAACAAACCCTAATGCATAGTACCAGCTCAATAAACACTTCTTCATGAAAGAATGGGTGACTGGACCGACAGAGAGAGCAATGCTATTCCAAAATGAACAAAACCTCACTCAAGAGGTTTATGTAGCTCTGAATAAACAAGATTCATTAGAGTTATTTTAATTGGCTACAATTGTTAAAGGCTATTTTTTTTCCAACTGTGGTCAGCATGCTTATAAGTAAGTGGGCACTATGCCATTCATTCAATCTGATGATTACTGGAGATTTTAGCAAAAGTTTCAGTTCCAAAAGAGCAGGGTTCAAGAGCCGGCAATCAGATAAGAGACTGGATCAGAGTGTGGAAAATGTGGACAATCCTTGATAAGATCAGAGACAATTACTGAGGGACACCTGGATGGTTCAGTCGGCTGAGCGTCCGACTTCGCCTCAAGTCATGAGCCAAACTCACAGTTCGTGAGTTCGAGCCCTGCATCGGGATCTGTGCTGACAGCTCAGAACCTAGAGCTGAGCTGCTTCGGATTCTGTGTCTCCCTCTCTCTCTGCCCCTCCCTGCTCATGCTCTCTCTCTCAAAAATAAATATTTTAAAAAAGACAATTATTCATATCGAGAGGCTATGCCAATTTTAACTTGCATCAACTGTTCCTCTTTCAATGTAAGGTTACCTGCTCTTGCAGAATGCCAACTCAAGAAAGTAAGTGATCTGCTCTCGATTTAAAGCCAGAATGAAATACAGGTATTCACCATCTGCTATGAGACCCACTTTGGGCCAGCTGCTTTAGACCCAATGCTTGGGCTTTAGACTGCCTGGCATTGCCAGCGAGAAGCTCACTGACCCCAAGCCAGTTACTCACCCCCTCCAATCCTTATTTTCTTTGTCTGGGACACAAAAATAATAATAACAATACCTATCATGTAAATTTGAAGAGAGTGTTAATTTAGTAGACGCAGTAAAGCTTTCATCACCGTACCTGGGAAGTCATAAGCACTTGGTAAATATGAACAGTGAACGTTCATCACACACCCATCCTTCACTCAGGTTATTTGCTCAGAGTTCCTCGTGAGAGGCAGAGCTGGGATTCATGTCTCAGTTGGCCTGACACCTGGTCTGCCACACTACCCTGCCTCCCCTTGCAATACTTTCTCGAATGTAGTAAGAGTATTAATAGTGAGATCTTTTATGTGCTCGGACATTACTATGTGCCAGGTTTGTTCTGAGAGCTTGACATAAAGCTTAACTCATGTAAACTTCACGGCAGCCTCATAAAGTTAGACCCTAACATTAATCCCAAAAGTAGACCCAGAGAGTTCTGCGTGGCCAAGGTTACCCGGTTAATACGGGCCAGTGCTAAGAGTCCAACCAGGCAGCTTGACCTCCCGTAGCCCAAGAAACCACCAGAAGGTAACTCTAACCAGGAAACTTGACATCCTGTAGCCTAAGAAACCACCAGAAGGTATTTCTCTGAGAAGGAACGGTGATTCCAGTTCCAAGTTTCCTGTTCATAAACTTTTGCTGTAATTAAACCTTGATTTTCCTATGTGGAAATCCAATTGTCATACGGACTCTCCGACACAGTAATTAGCAGTAATAATAGTAATAACATCTTGTCCTGGGCTGAAAAATCTGACACTGACTAAAGCAGCCAATCTAAATAATTGATATTAATTACATGAGGTTTTTAGGAATAATCTGCCTGAAACAACTCTGAAATGAGAGGATTAAAAGGCAGAGATAATTCTCAGCAGCTGCTGAAATGGCATTATGCAGAGACGTGACTGACGCCAGCTTGTCAAAGCATGCCTTGTCTTGACTGCTCAGCCTACATCCTGTCACCGGGACAGTCGGTCAGACCGTTCATCGGTCAGTGAACAACTTATTTTGCCCAGAAAATCCTTTCACATTTCTCCATGTCAGTCCCTTCAGAGATTTCCCTTGGGAACTATTTCTGCTTTCTGCTCCTGAAGTTGACCTCAGCTTTACAGTTTCAGAAAGATGGGCCATGGATTCCTGGTTGCCCAGGTCTGGTGGGGCTGCTGGAAAGAAGTACCACAGACTGGGTGGCTTGGACACCAGAAATGGAGTTTCTCACAGTTCTGGAGCCTCCCACAATCTTCCACCGTCCTGATTTCTTTTGGGGCCTCTCTCTTTGGCTTGTAGGCGGCTGTCTTCTCTTAGTGTTGTTACATGGCCTTCCCTTTCTGCTCGTGTTTATCTGCATTCTAGTCTCCTCTTCTTAGAAGGACGTCAGTCATATTGGATTCGAGCCCAACCGAATCACCTCATTTGAACTTAATTGATGTTTTAAAGACCCTGTCTCCAAAGACAGTCACAGGCTAGAATACTGAGTGTTAGGACTTCAACATATAAATTTGTGGGGGACACAATGCAGCTCATAACGCTGACAGATCTCATTGCCCTAAAGCTAATTTTGTTGCTTGAGGCCTCCATTCTCAGCACCCCTCCTCTGTCAGGGGAAGCCTTTAGGGAGACAGTGTGAGCATCGGTGCATATAGACAACAACAATTTAGCCACCCTGATTTCTGTTGCCACAAAGGTTGAAACATCAGGCCATAGATGTCCCATTCCATCAGCTAAAGCACAGCTTTGGGGAAGGGAGAAAGAAAAAAGAATTCACATAAAGTGAGCACGTCTTAAGCCTAAGAATAATGCAAGACAATGTCTTTTACATACTGTGTTTCTTTGAAAACTCTCAATAGCCTTATGACATGGGTATTATTATCCCAGTTTTAGAGATCAAAAAAAAAAAAAGAGCCTCAGAGAGTTTAATAAGCTTGTCAAAAGGTCATGCAATTAATAATAGTGGAACCAGTAGGTTTGAATTCAAGCCCAGTAGAGAGAAAGACAGAAGAGAAGGAAGGAAGGAAGGAAGGAAGGAAGGAAGGAAGGAAGGAAGGAAGGGAGGAAGGAAGGAAGGAAGGAAGGAAGGAAGGAAGGAAGGAAGGAAGGAGGAAAGCAGGGAGGGAAAGGAAAGAAGAGAAAAGGAGAGGAGAGGAGAGGAGAGGAGAGGAGAGGAGAGGAGAGGAGAGGAAGGGAGTGGGGGGTGGAGGGCATAAGGGTAGTAAGGAGAAGGAGCAATGGAATTACATTTGAAACCACTAGGACAACTGTTTGATCACAGCAGAAAAGTTTAAATTCATATTTCCCCCCAAATGAACCATTTTATAGAACAGTAAAAGACAGCGGCATGTGATACAATCAAATGCCACCCGTTTGTTTAATCATTACATCCTTACAGCCTCCCCAGACGACCATCACGTGGGCCCCGGAACAATTTGCAGGTCCAACAGCCTGCCTTTCTTTCCCCTAACATTCCGAAGCATCTGCCTCTGAGGTGAGACGGGTTCCGGATTCTTCTGGCCTCAGTTAGAGTAGTTGTAGGCCTGTGCACCTCTGCGTCGATATTTTGGAGCAATTCCTTCTGATTGAAGATGAAGAAATTGCTGTGAGAATCCACTGGGAGGGAGGGACTGGTAGGGGTGGAATAGCAAACATCAAGGATTCCTGTGTTATACAAAGAGACCAAGGAAAGAAAAGGAAAGTTCTATGTTGGAGGTCCCTCCTCTGTTAGCATTTGACAGATGAGACTGCCACAGGAGTTAGCTCATGACATTTGCTGGTGGGCATGAGGATTATGGGAAAGGTAATTCTTGGGAATTCTGACGGATGTCTGTGTCCATAGACTGCTCCTGAGTTTCACTGGGTCTAAAAGCACCTCTGGTTGAAAAACACTGACTTAGCTGGTCCCCACATTTCCTTCTAACTGTGGAATTACTGGCTCCTTAAATCCTAATGAATCCACTTTCCCCAAGAACCTCTGGATTGGATTACACCTGCTCAGGACATATGGCCCTATGCATGGGAGGTGGGTACCTAAGAATGAAAGACACATTAGTGGACAGTTTGAGAAGTTTCCAGGAGCCAAATGTACTTGAATATTCTTTCCTCATGTTAAGTTGAGTTCATATTCAGGGTCAACATTAAAAGGCCCTGGAGGATTTATAAATAAAACAAAATTGGATCGTAATAGGACACAGATGTGGGTCCTGGATGCAGACCGCAAAGATAGGCACCCGTTTCAGAGAAAAGTATCCCCTGTCCCCTGAAATGAAAAAGGAAAGAGCTGCATCTTTCTGGAGGATCAGGCCCCCACCGAGACCCTGGCTGTGCTTATTATTTCGTCTTCAATTGAAAAGGTGGTACAGCATTTATAAAGCCATATGCTCTGGGAACTCAAGCTGGGACAATGTTTTGGCTTGCCCTAAATTTAATGCAGTTTTTATATATGGACATAAAAATATACATTTTTGGAATCTCCTCCGCATAATTACTTGGTAACCCCCACTTTTGAATTCTGGCCGACCTGTCTATTACAATGCTGCTGGGAACCTTATTTCATACCACACCAGGGAGGGGGACAGCAAAGGGCTGAGAAGTTGGAGAACTCAGATATTACACGTACTAAGGGGGTCATAAATATCAGTGTAAAATTTAATGCAAAAAGGCTGTGGGCACCTAACCATTCGAGTCAGAAGATAATGCAGATGGAAAGTAGGGTTGAGCTTCCAGAAGGTGGTATATTTTTGGTAATTTCTTTGAAAGGTGTATAATAGTACTCATCTTTGCCAATCCATGTATGAGTTGAGCATGTTTCTAGCCATGTTTTGGGACCCATTTCCCATTTGGAAAAAGCAACCACCATCATAGTAAACGTAAAAATAGCTCTTATCGAACTTGTTCTACGTGGTAGGCATTGTGCCAGATGGTTATGCTATCTGTAAATTCTCATAACAATTCTGAGCGTCTCATTATATCTACCTCACAGATGAGAGTTTATAGAGATTAAAATTCTAGCCCATGTCCCACATTGAATTCATGACTCCTTGACTCTAAGAGCCATGATCTTTCCACAATGCAAATCCAGATCCAGCTTTTACACGCACAGCAGTATTGTGGACACTTGCATTAACTGATTTAACGAATTCTATAAAGTGGGAATCATGGTTTCTTCTTTGAAACCCTGGAGTAAAACTCAGAATCCTTGTTTCAGCTTTAAAAAAAAAAAGTTTTTTAATTTATTCATTTTTGAGAGAGACAGAGACAGCGCGAGTGGGGGAGGGGCAGAGAGATGGAGAGAGAGAGAATCCAAGCAGGTTCTGCACTTTCAAAATCACAAAACCATGAGATCGTGACCTGAGCCAAAGTCCGTGGCTTAACCGACTGAGCCGCCCAGGCACCCCATTGTTTCAGCTTTTAATGGCTTCTTCTTGGTTAACGTGAAATGATTTACCACAACATCTAGCCTCCTTCTCCTCATTTGAGTCACAAAGTAGTGAGAAAAAATTTGTACATGTGAAAAAGAAATAAGTTCAAATTAATTACTCTGGGAAACTGTGAATTTTTCATTATTTAAGAGAGGTCTAAGATCAGTGGTTGACAGGATAATCTCTAAAGCTACACTGTCTAGCTTTAAAGCTCATTTTGCCAATTCCTGGTGTAAGTGATCTTGGTCAAGTTCCTTACTTTCTCTGCACCACATTTTTTCATTTCTTTTTTTTTTTAAGTATTTTATCATGTTTATTTGTTTGTTTGTTTTTCAGAGAGAAATACAGAATATGAAATGGTGAATCTTCTTTGGAAAACAATGTGGAAGCTGGTCAGAGGTTAAACATGGAGTTACAATATGACCCAATGTTGCTAAGAACACACACAAGAAAAATGAATACATGTGTATACACAGAATTGGCACATACATTTTTTATTGCAGCTTTATTAATAATAGTAAAAAAAAGGGACAAATGGCAATGAATCTAAATGGCAATGAACTGATAAGTGAATGAGTCGATGTTGAACAGCAGTGCAATGCATATTATTTGGCCAGAAAAAGGAATGCCGTACTGATGTGTGTTACAATGTGGATGAACCTTGAAAACATACTAAGTGAAAAATCCAGTCATAAAAGATCATATAGTTTGTGATTCCATATTTGTATGAAATATTCTGAATAGACAAATCCATAGAGACAGAATTATTGGGTTAGTGTCTGCCCAGGGCTATGGAGGTTGGAGGTAAGTGTCTTCTAATGGTTATGGAGTTTTTATGGGGGTGATTAAAACGTTATAAAATTAATTGTGGTGATGTTACATGACTCTGTGAATATACTAAAAGCCATTGAATTGTACAAAAAAAGAAAAAAGAAAAAAAAAGAATTGGAGATTGTGGCTTTAAAGAACTAATGGACGAAATGACACAGACCAAGTCACCTGGTCATGAGGGAGAGTCGTCAGACATTAGTGGGATATTGGTAAAGAAGAAAGAATGATCTCAAAATTAATAACCTGAGAAATAGGTGCAGTTCGGTGCATGTTTAAAATTAGAAATCAATAGAGTCCTTAAATCTTTATAGAGAAATAAATCCTGCCAGAACCCTTCTCTTCCAGGTAGTATTATGTGGTGACATCTATGGATAAAAAAAAATGCCTTGTCACACAACATTAACACCTAGGATTATACACTAACAGTCTACCCATATCAAAAAATACATGCAGGGAAACTGAGTTATTGTCATCACAAAACCCTGGAATAGTTATCTTTGCTGACCTAAGTCTCAGCCCTGATAAGACAACCAAGTCCTGTCAATTCTTCATCGTGTAACATTTCTTTTTTAAGTAATTAATTTTTATTTTGACAGAGAGAGAGCATGAGCTGGGAGGGGCAGAGAGAGAAGGAGAGAGAGAGAATCTCAAGCAGGCGCCTCACTGGCGGCACAGAGCCCCGTGTGGGGCTCCATCCCACACACCACGAGATCATGACCTGAGCCGAAATTAAGAGTCGGATGTTGAACACACTGAGCCACCCAGTGCCCCCATCAGTAGCATTTCCTACCTTTGTCTATTCTTACCACTACCAGCTTCTTATTACCTCATCCCCGTATTGTTTCCATAGCTGCTCAAATGCTCCCTGCTTTATTATAATTTACCTTTTTCTCCAATCTACTCAAGCTATTGCTGTCAAATCATCTTAGTACAGGCTGCTAGTCAATTCAAACGTCCAGAAATATTCAGACTGTCACTCGCTCTAGGAAAAATATCCAAGTTCTTCATTTTGGCACTCAAGGCCATCCTTCATCATGTGCAGAGCTGTTTATCCCAAATCACCTTCTGATTCTCCTAAGTCCGCTCTTCCAACTGGACCGCCCTGAACAAAGATCTGTTAGTATCTCCCTCTGCACCCTGCCTTTCCCTTAACATATCTAACTTCTGTCAGCTTTTAAAAGTGCAGTCTTTTCTTACTTTGTCACCAATGCTAGGGTCAATTTCTATACTGAATGAAGTTTGGCCCTTTCTAAGAAACATTCTCTGACCATTCCAGGCAACTGTGATTTCTGACTCAGTCTTAACACCTACTGCTTTGCTGTTCATCATGTTCTACCCAAGTGAATTATTCATCATGTTCTACCCAAGTGAATCTTAAGCATTTCAATAGTGTCAGTGACTTAAGGTTTTGGAAAAGCTTCTGCAGACATACTGAGTGTTCAATAAATAAAGAGAAATATCAATAGAACTGAATGACAGAACTGGAGAAGAACAAAACAAAATGTTGGGGAAAGACCTTATGTATCATCTAGCCTAAGCATGTTTTATACACATGGGGAAACTGAGGTCCAGAGATGGGGATAGACAGGCACAAGACTTGGCATTGCTTCAATGGCAGAGCTAAGGCCAGAGTCTGGTTTCCTTATTCCTGCCTTTTTTTTTTCCCCTTTCCCTCTAGAACGTGTTGCTTAAACCTCACTGTTGCTTTTAATAGAACGTCATCCCAGAAATGACTAAACGTCCTCAATTTGCTCTCAGGTGGGCAAGTGGTGATGGGAGAGAGGCAGGCCATCCCTCTCTTATGCTAAGTTCTAGAGAAGAGACACAAGGAGAGTCGTCACAGGGCCTGAGAAGCAAGCTTATCCTGAAATGACCGGTGCCGTGTCATCTGGAACACCACCAGGGCCAGACAACCTCCATGAGACAGTTCGGGTGGATCCGGAAGGCGTGGAGCTCCCAGGTACAATTTTCCACAGGCCCTACTGTTCCAGCTTAGCTGGCCGGAAGGTCCAGGAGCAAACGGCCAGTGACCTACTTGGTAATCTGTCTTGCCCTTGCCTGGTCTGGCAACAAAGTGGACATATTGTAGACACAGGCACTCTCAGCTCCATAGCCCACCTTTGGGAGCAGACACCTCCTGGGAAGCACCCCTCCCTGGGGAGAAAGCTAGCCCCCTGCTTCCCAGAGCATCTTCAAAGTAGGAAAGGAAGCAGGTGATATTTATGGCCACATTACAATTACAGTGACGTGAAAGTTCATGATTAGAAAGATACCTTTCTACCAAGGTAGAGGCACCGAGCCACTGTGCCTTCACATTGGGTGTCCCCATTCCAGTGGCATTTTTGTTCCGAATCTGCTGTCAGCTAACCGTGTGACCTCTAAGCGCCTACCATAAGCTCTCTGAATCTTGACTTTAGTAGTTTCAAAACCAAGATGCTGGGAAATATTGACACTGAGGTTATTTTTGATTCTAAAATTTTGCAGTTTTAAGATTTACCATGAGCATCACACTATACAGTTTATGAGTTTCTAAAAAAGTCCTCTCACGGTATCTCAGGCCATCCTCACTACCTGGGAGTGGGTAGCCCAGGTGCCGTTAGCCCCATTTTACAGATGAGGTTATGGATAATCTAAAGATTACAACTGAATGAGCAGCAGAATGGAAACCCAAGTCTTCCGGAGTGGGCACACGATTCAGCCCACGATCCAAATCTGGTATGCTGCCCATTTCTGTAAATAAAGTCTCCTCGGAACAAAGCCACGCTCATTTGTTTATTATGTATTGTCCAAGCCTGCTTTTGCACGTGCTACAACAGTGGAATGGAGAAGCTGAAGCTGCAACAAACATTGTATGGCCTGCCTGGCACATCACAGGAGAAGTTTGTCAATTCCTATTCTATAGCCTAAGTTTGTGCTTTTCCATAATAATATCTAGCCCCTAACTCTGCAAGACCACTCACCATGTCTGATTCTTGGCATCACTGTAATCAGAACCCGACCCCTCTTTTGCCCCGCCGACTCCCGCCTCTCGACTCCTAAGTCGGTTGGAAAATCACTTGCAGAATGGAATGCAAGAATGAAATTAATCTGATTCCAAAAACAACACGCACTTTACCCATGTCCGTTTTGACGTAGTGGTAGAAAATCAAAAAGGGAAGAAGAGGAAATCTTTAATCATCTATGCACCTGCATAAGAAAAGAGAAATGTACGGTACAAATGTGCTGATTTCATTATTATTATTGGGCTGTTGAGCACTAGTGGTAATAAAACACATAAAGCCACAATCACTAGCCTAAAGCCTTTCAACTGAAGCAAAGCACACAGCTTAAAAACAGAAGCAAGCTCTAGAAAAACTGGTGAAGTCTCTGAGGTGTGATTGAGCTCTCAGATGTAAGCATTGAATAAGGATGCTCATTCGGTGTCACAAACCCTACAGTCACAGAAACATTCAGTGAGTGAGTATTATGGGGTTTTCTGATTCGGTGCACACATATGTGTGTGATATTTCAATTGTTACAACTCCATTGCTTTTGTAACTGTTTTTAATTACTCATGAGACCATTTCTCAGTACAAGCTGAGCATATGGGCACTTTGCATTTTTAAAATTCTGCTTTCAGAGTTATCCATGGGCTGAGAAACCCAAGTATTTCTTTTCAAATGTAAACAAGGTATTACAGGAGCCTTTACACCAAGAGGGAAACAGCCTGCTGGGTCCCCTTTGGATCACTATCCTGAGACCCCCACTAGGGAGAACTTCACACACAATGAAATGTTTCCGGTTGCTGGAAGCTATTTAGTCATTCATTTGACAAAGACAGATTGAAGAATTGCCATGAATGCCACAGTGGATGGGGACAGAAATTAATGAAAGAGGATCCTTGCTTTAATAATATCTGTGCATGATAACATAGTTATTGAATCCTTCACTCATTTTGCAACTGTATACACACACACACACACACACACACACACACACACACACACACACCCTGCCCTTATTGAGCCTAAATGTTTTCTTAAATGTGCATAAGAATTTATAACACATATAACTAACGCAGGACTCATACCTAGGATATAGAGAGGACTTTTAACTCAATAAGAAAAAGATAGAAAATCCAGTAAGAAAAAAATGGGCAAGGGGCGCCTGGGTGGCGCAGTCGGTTAAGCGTCCGACTTCAGCCAGGTCACGATCTCACGGTCCGTGAGTTTGAGCCCCGCGTCAGGCTCTGGGCTGATGGCTCAGAGCCTGGAGCCTGTTTCCGATTCTGTGTCTCCCTCTCTCTCTGTCCCTCCCCCGTTCATGCTCTGTCTCTCTCTGTCCCAAAAATCAATAAACGTTGAAAAAAAAAAAATTTAAAAAAAAAAAAAAAAAAAAGAGAAAAAAATGGGCAAAATACATGATAAGACACTGTAGAAAATAGGATATTCAAATTATCAATAAAATTAGATGTAGACATTCAACTCTATTCTAGAGAATTCTCTAGAACTCTATTCTAGAGAATTCTAGAGAATTGCAAATTAAAACCACAGTATGATAACCTACTAAATATCCATTTTAGAATGGCTAAAATTAAAAATCCAGAAAATGCTAAGTGTTAGCAAGGACGTGAAGCAACTGACATTCTAGTTCATTGCTGGCAGGAGTATTGATTGGTAAAACCAACTTGGGAAACTGTTCAGTAATGTCA